>NC_053022.1:12003145-12136848 GCF_003073215.2 Triticum urartu | reverse complement strand
TTACAATGACATGAACCTTTTGAATTATGGATAGCGTAAGTATACTTTTTAAACAAGAGACGTCTTGTGTTGGGGTGGTATGCCCCGGTATTTAACTTGTTTATGGGATTAAAGTTCTTAATTTATATTGTTCAGCCTAAAGTATATAAAGTTCATATATCTTAATATGTTGTCAAATCCGACTCGTTGTGCTGGATAGCTAACTGTGCAGGTAATCCGTACGTCGTTTGTTTGAATCTCAGGACTAGCATTTTCATTTTATGTACAATTTCTCAGGAGCGACTTTTTTGTGAGAGAAAAAAATTGAGGGGTTTGTCGCGAAAAGACAACCCACACGCCATGCCCTCCCCTTCATCTCACTGACAGCGGGCCTCACGCCAAGCTGGCACACCTAGTCAACACAGCAGGCATATATAACACCGTATTTGCACCGTCAAGCCAAGTTCTTGAACCACTTATATGTACATCACAAGTTCTAGCATTAAAGTGATTATTTGTGCCAAGTTCTAGCACCTACGGTGTAATTGACTCTATTTCGTACTGATGAGAAACTCTAATCGATTAGGCTTCAGCCTTCTAGCTAGTTTCTGCATTCACGAGCATATATCACCCTATGCAGGCCTGTTGTGGCCTGACGACACCTAGGTTTTTGTGAGCAAGGCCCAAAAAGGCAGAAGACGGCCTAACTAGCCCAATTAAACACCCCCCTCGTTATTATTCAACATAGATCGTCATTTTTGCCGATTTCAGCAACCTTGACAACTTCGGGAGGTTGCCGGAGTGCAGCTCCACAATTGTTAGGAGTAGAACAATTGTTAAGAGAATAAATTTCACTTTTTACAGCCAAATATGTCGTGTGGCATCGTTTGGTTTAGAACAGTTTGGTGCGCTAGATGGAGCGTCCGATCGATAATGTACATTTTTAATCATTTTTTGGATATATATACATTTTACATTTTTATCTCTAAGATGCGACCCAAATGGCTCAGTAGTGGGATAGGGAGTTTCTGATCGAGCTCACATGCACCTCTTGAACATTAAAATTGGAAGAAATAGTAAAAATAATTGAAAGAAAATTCAACAAACATTGTTGAATGTTCCACGTACGTGCAACTTTTTGTGAAGTTCCTTGTGCCCTAGGAGAAAAAACACAAAACCGAGGCTCAGAAAGACTTCTGTAAGCATTTTTCTAGAGCCAATATTGTTTTTAGAGCATTAGAAATATATTTTCTTCCTGAAAATTTGCATATTTACCGAGCATTCAACATGTCCGTTGTAAAATGAATTAGGATATTTGAAATTTCAATTTTTTAGGGGAATTTGAAATTTTAATGATATTATGTTAATAGAGATTTTTTTAATGTAATACTGTTAATAGGCCTAAACTTGGCTGGGCTCGATAGGTGAGTCGGCCCAGGTCCAACCCGATGAATAATAAGCTCGGAATCCATGAGAGCAACGTTACGAAATCACTAGTTGAGGAGTACTCGTTGCAAAGATCACATCAATTCCGTTGTAAAACGAAACCTGAGAGTTTCCCTTTTTTCGTAGATCCATTTATTCAAAAATATTTTACCTCTCAAACGGTGCGTCCAAATCTCGAACCGCTTTCACCGTTGGATTCCTCCCGTCGAGATATTCAAAACTAGATCCCATGTTCATAGGTTTTGACGAACTTTTTTTTCACGAAAAAACCAAACCGGGAGCACGGATTTTTTCCCTTTTCGAAAGAGGCATGCCCGTGCCTCTCACGAAATCACAACCGTGCTTCTCGCGGAAGCAAAATCGTAACTCTCACGGAAGGAAAAAAAAAGAGAAAACATGTTTTTTCCGTTTTCGAGGAGGCACGGCCGTGACTCTCGCGCAAGCACACCTCTGCCTTTCACGGAAGTAAAACTGTGACTCGCGAAAGAAAAAAAAACATAAAACGTGTTTTTTTTTCATTTCCGAGAGTCACGGCCATGACTCATGAAAGCACAACCGTGCCTCTCACTTAAAAATGCTAATCAAGCATTTTGAAATGTTAAATGTGTATAGAAATTTTTTAACACGTATTTAAAAATTTAGATTTTTTTATCATGTATACAAAAGTGTTAATCAAGCATTTGAACAAAATGACAAACAAGTGTTTCAAAAATGTTAATTAAGAAATTGGAAAATGTGTATAGAAAAAATGTCGACCATGTATTAAAAAAATGTTAAATTTGTATTTTAAGAATGCTAAATTTGTATTAGAAAAATGTTGACATATACAAAAAATGTAGAATGAAACCAAAAGAAAGAGAGATAGCAAAAAATAAAACCCAAAAAGAAATAAATAAACCAAAGAAAAAGGAAAAAAAAGAAAGAAACAAATGCAATAAAGATTGAAAAAAATGAGAAGAAAAAAGAAAAGAAAGAAAAGAACAAAAATGAAAACCGAAGAAAAACAGCGAAACAATAAAGTAAAGAAAACCCAATGAAAAGAAGAAAAAGTGAAGAAAAAACCAAAAAGAAACTGGAAAAAACAGAGAAGAGACAATTGAAAACCCAGACTTGTTTTGACCTAAGACCTACCACCGTACTTGTACATCACGGACGGGAGTCTAGCCTAGTGGCTACTCGTCCTCCGGGAAAATATATGGTGCTCCGAAGCTTGTGGTGCTACCGATGTACCAAACTCACATTATGCTTTAGAAAGTTCAAAAAAATTAAAAAAGTTTTTAGTACACTCACACAACATCAATGTAGGTTGTCACAAAATTTCAAGTCAAAATTCGAAAAATAACTCAAAAACAAAAATGACAAATTCAACATTGAATAGTATATAACATAACTTGGGCTTTAGATTTGACACATTATCACACTGATGTAAAATTTGTGATTTTTGTATCTCAAAAAATATTTCAATTATTGTACAAAAGTGACATCATACATTGATGTTGCGTTAACGTGCCAGACTTTTTTCAGATTAAAAAAAATATATATTCTATGGCATCCGGTGCACCGGTAGCACCACAACTGCGGATGCACCAGATACATTACCGTCGCACTCGGCCTCAACCAGGAGAGCCTGCGCGCCCCCATTTCTCCTCTCCGTTTTCCTTTATTAATTGCACGCGAGTGGGCTGGCCCAATATCTGCAGATGCCTCACCGAGAGAAACTTTTCATCTCGCTTAATGCAATAAATAGTCGCCGTAGCCGCCCCATTAGCGCGCGAACGGATGCCTCAACCCAAATGGCCGCGTGCACCGCCGCCGCATCACACATCACACTGTCGCCCGCCGAGCATCCGCGTGCCGCCCTGCTATTGATTGCTGATGCCGCTCCTCCTCCATGCTCTGCCTTGACCCCGCCGCCACCACCATAGGGAGGCGCTCGTGCATGCTCTGATGGCCTATTTTACTAATTTCATAGCAACTTTTCGGTATATAATCCTTCCGTTCCTAAATATAAGTCTTTGAAGCTTTAAAAAAGATTTGTATTTAGGAACAGAGGGAGTACATAGTTATCCCCTTCATGATTTCTTGCCAGAATTGCTAGCCTATTTATTACCATGCACCTCCTTCATCTGGGGTTCGTACTGGTCCACTACTATTACCATGCATGCATCAACTACTACTTGTTGTACTCGATCCCAGCTTCTTGTATGATGCATCATATAACCTGTTGGGTGTTGGTGTTTTTCAGAAGCGAATGGCGGAGGCGATACTCATTGCTGTGTCAAAGATTGGGACAGTTGTTTTGAATGAAGCTGTCACAGCTGTGGTACAGAAGCTGTCGAGGAAGGTTGATGCTCTAAAGGAATTGCCGGCAAAGGTCAAAATAATCGACATAGAACTGACGACGATGAAGGATATTATTCAAGATTTCGGTACAACACAACTCAGCAACAATGTCATCAAGGGTTGGATTGGACATGTAAGGAAGCTGGCCTACCGTGTCGAGGATGTAATTGATAAGTACTCGTATGAGGCTCTCAAGCTCAAGGATGAAGGCTTCCTGCACCGGTACATCTTCAGAGGTTCACGCCATATAAAGGTCTTTAGTAAGATTGCCGATGAGGTTGAAGAGATAGAGAAGGAGATGCTGCGCATCAAAGGACTGTCTAAATTATGGAGGGACACTGTTCAACCCATCAAAACTGATCATGCAAAGATTGATAAGCAGCGGTCTGGGAGCTGCTTTCCAGAACGTTTTAGTGACGAGGATCTTGTGGGAATTGAGGAAAACAGGAGTAAGTTGACTGAATGGCTGACCAGCGATGATAAAGAAAGCACGGTGATAACAATTTCTGGTATGGGAGGCTTGGGGAAAACCACTTGTGAAGAATGTGTTTGACCGGGAGAAAACCAACTTCCCTGATGCTCATGCTTGGATTGTGGTGTCCCAGGCCTATGATGTGGTTGATTTGCTGGGGGCATTGTTCACCAAGATACAGCACACACAAGAGTCACTGATGCCACCTATTCTTAGCGTGGGGGCCAAAGCTGATGTTTATGAATTGATAGAAGCAATAAAGAAGATACTGCAAGGCAAGAAGTGTTTGATCGTGCTTGATGATGTGTGGGACACAGAGGCATATGCTCAGATGTGCAATGCGTTCCAGGGTCTTCAAGGGAGCCGTGTTATGATCACAACAAGGAAGGAAGATGTTGCGGCCCTTGCTCCACCAAGTCGCCGCCTGCTACTCCAGCCATTGGGCAGTGCCGAGTCGTTCAAGCTCTTTTGCTCAAGGGCTTTCCACAACAGCCCGAATCATGAGTGCCCTCCGGAGCTCGAGAAGGTGGCTGCTGATGTAGTTGAGAGGTGTCATGGCCTGCCATTGGCCATTGTATCTTCTGGAAGCCTATTGTCCAAGAAGCAAGCGACAGAGCACGCCTGGAATCACATGTACAATCATCTCCGAAGCGAGCTGCGGGGGAATAACCATGTCCAAGCTGTACTTAATCTGAGTTACCGTGACTTGCCAGGTGATCTCAGGAACTGCTTACTGTACTGCAGCTTGTTCCCTGAAGACTATGCAATGCCACGGGAGATCCTTGTGCGCCTGTGGGTTGCTGAAGGATTCGCGATGAAGAAAGAAAACAGCACGCCAGAGGAAGTTGCTGAAGGAAATCTCATGGAGCTCATCAGCCGGAATATGTTGGAAGTTGTGGAGTGGGATGAGCTCTCCCGAGTTAGTAAATGTAAGATGCACGATATTGTTCGTGACCTGGCTCTTGCCGTGGCGAAGGACGAGAAGTTTGGCTCAGCAAATGATCCAGGCGAAATGATTCTCATGGATAAAGAAGTTCGTCGGTTCTCGACATATGGTTGGGTAGACACTAAGGCAGCTGCAGGAGTGGAATTTCCACGCCTCCGTACCATCTTGTCACTCGCGGCAGCTTCGTCCTCTACCAACATGCTTTCATCAGTTTTGTCTGGATCCAGCTACCTTACTGTTCTCGAGCTTCAAGACTCTGCAATAACCCAAGTGCCAGCATCCATTGGGAATTTGTTTAATCTCCGATACATTGGCTTAAGGCGTACCAATGTCCAGTCACTGCCAGACACCATTTGTAAACTCTCAAACCTCGAGACATTGGACATCAAGCAAACAAGAGTAGAAAACCTACCACCAGGAATTGTAAAGGTTGAGAAGCTGCGACACCTTTTAGCGGACAGGTTTGCTGATGAGAAGCAGACGGAGTTCCGGTACTTTGTTGGAGTTGAGGCGCCTCAAATGATCTCCAACTTTCAAGAACTGCAAACTCTTGAGACCGTTCATGCCAGCAAAGACTTGTCGCTAGAGCTGAAGAAAATGAAGAAGCTGCAGACTGTTTGGGTTGATAACATCAATGCATCTAATTGTGATGACCTTTTCAAAACTCTCTCAGATATGACCCTGCTTTCGAGCTTACTTCTCTCTGCATTTGATGAGAAGGTAACAATTAGTTTCCAGGCACTCAAGCCAGTTTCTAAAAATCTCCACAGGCTAATCATCAGAGGTGGCTGGGCTGATGGGACACTCAAGTGCCCAATATTTCAGGGCCATGGGAGGAATCTCAAGTACTTGGCTCTAAGTTGGTGCAATCTTGGGAAAGAAGATCCGCTGCAGTTGTTGGCATCTCATCTCCCAGCTCTAACTTATCTCAGTCTTAACAGGGTGAGTAGTGCAGCTATATTGGTCCTTTCTGCAGGGTCCTTTTCTAAGCTGAAGACACTCGTCTTGAAGTGCATGCCTAATGTCAAGCAACTGGAGATTGAAGAGGGTGCCATTCCACACATTGATGGGATCTACATTGTGTCGCTCTCGGAGCTGAATATGGTCCCTCGTGGCATTGAATCCCTTGGAACCCTCAAGAAGCTCTGGATGCTGGGACTGCACAAGGACTTCAAGGCCCAGTGGAATTTGAACCAGATGCACAACAAGATGAAGCATGTTCCAGAGCTCCGTTCCTAGCAAAAAACAGCAGTCTACCTCCCTCGGTTATTAAGAAATGTAAGGATTTCTTATGCATTGTAAGTGTGCACGCATTTTATTGTTTGTCAGGAGTCCTACGGTAGTCTAATAGTATCAACAACTATTAATTTCTTTGTGATTGTAGATTTTCATGCATTGTTGGTTGCTTCTGTAATAATTCCTAAAACAATATATATATTTGGTTGGCCTTCCTTGCCATCAGGACTCAAAATGAGAGTGAGTTAGTTTGTTTCATTATGTATATGATTATCGCTGTTTGGATTTGCTTGATGTCATAGATAGACCGATTCCATCAAATCATGCCTGGGAAAATTCTTTCACAACATTTCAGGAAACTCTTGGTCCTTTTCAATTGCTTCTGCAATCTGGACGCTTTTCTCTCTATGTTTCCACCACCAGGGCGATAATTTTTTGGTACAGTGTGCTATGGGCTTTGTGTGCCATTTTCATTTTGTGAAGTCCCATGATGCTTTGCTCTTACTGTATTTCGTATGGAACAACCCAACAACAATATGACTACTGCAAGCTCTGGAACTTTGTGTTAATGGTTTGTCCTTGTGTGTCATTGTACGACGAATGTGGAGATGAGAAGTGTCAAAGGAAGGAATGAAGCGTGATGAGGCAAAGGGTCACTGTTAAGGGCTACTGGGGAGAAGGTGCTACTACGGACACTGCTCTTTCCAACGGTGATATTTCTGTGCATACCCTTTCTCCGTGTTGAGTTTTGAATTTTCATAAAGGGGAAGAAAATGAATGCTGGACAGTCAGTTCGGTTGTTCAAGCAATAGTCTATACTAGTCGTAACATAGATTCTTCAAATCATCTCTGCTGTAATAATTCCTATAAGTTGGTGTTCCTGGTGCAGTCTGAATCTCAATGCGTATATGAAGATCGTTTCAATTATGTGATGTGTGTGTGGCTGAAAATCGAAGTCGGGAGACAGGTAGAAACTATATGAAGATTCTAGTTCACTGCTACAGATTTAAACGTTGGTGTCGAATTCAAGTTTCTCTAAAAACTTTTCTTCTGTATATATATAGACGGCGTTTCGGTGCCCAGGCTCATCTGCACCCGGTTAGAAAAAAATTCGTAAAAAATAATAATAAAAAAAAATTCCATAAATTTTTTGTGCGGTAAAAAATTTGATGCATGAGACCCGCTACAAATTTAAAATCACTTGGACATCTGAGCAGCTCTCAGCAAAAAAGGCAAATTGAACAAAAACAGTACATGAACAGTAACTTTTTACAAACCCCTAATTTGTCTTTTTTGCCGAGAGCTGCTCAGATGTCCAAATGATTTGAAAATTGAAAGGGACCTCAAGCATCAAATTTTCTACCACGGATTTTTTTTAATAATTTTTAGAAATTTTCTAGTATTTGTTTTGAGTTTTTTCGTCAGCGTGGGTGCAGAAATGGATTTTCGTATATATAGCTTATAAAAAGAAGCAGAGTATCAACAATAGCGGATCCGAAATAAACCTAAGCAAGCAGTGGTGTGGTGCAGTAAGTAGGTAGTACCTCCTGATCTTGGATTAACTTTGAGATGAACTGCTGCTGCTTGCTGCCGTTGGGGTGGAGGGGGCGGCAGACCGCTGATCTAGTCACCGATGTCGGGGCCGACGGCTGGGATTGTTGCTGCAGCTGTTGGGTTGGGGTCACCTGCACATGCTTGCCGCCGTCGGGAGCGGACAGGACGGCGGACGGCGGACGGCGTCACCGTCAGCGGCGGTGGGCGGAGAACCGGCGTCAATGCTAGCGGGGTTGTGGAGGCGGCTGAGACGGATGAGAAGGTGTGCTGCCCGCCGTCCTACTAACATGGCCTGCTAGCTCACTTAAGGAAACAAGGTCTGCTAGCTCACTCAAAGGAAAATGGCCCGCTAGCCAGAGCCACCACGTTTCCCAGCCCACGACCAAAGCTATCCCGGCCGAGCTTCAACTTTACTCAATTCTCCTTACAGAGTTCTTCTTACGCTCATGGTGTCAAATGGTCAAGGAAATAAACACCTCGTCTTGCCCCATCACCGCCCTCGTCACCGCAGTGGTCATCCACCTCGAGGACCTGTCGGAAAACGCCGGTCGAAACGCCGTCTCCCTCCACCCGCGGCTGACGTTGGCCACCAAGTCCTTTGTCACCCCAGTCCTTGCTGATATGTCACCGCCCATTCACATAGTTATGTCTCTCTCTCTCTCTCTCCTATTTTTGGTGATTGGTTTAAAAATACATATTGTAATCAAACCAACGATAAAAAGAAGAAGAAATATTTATGTGTTAAAGAAAATATTTAAACATCTATAAAACATTTACTTTTGAATAATGTTCAATTTTCTAATTATGCATTAAGAATGTTTATGCATATTAAAATTTTAGTCCCATTTTAAAAGTGTTCACCCATTCAGAAAGGATGTTTTTAAAAAATCAGGTATATTTAAAAAAGTGTTGACCCATTTAGAAAGGATGTTCTTGTAATATAAAGTTTTCATGTCTTTCAAAACATGTTCAAGTATTTGCAAAAAAGAGTCATGTATTTGTCAATAAATCTTTATATTTCTTTTAAACAAAATATATATAAGAAAATAAAATAGGACAGAAAGAACAGAAGGTCTACATAACTATAAAAATACGACAACCTAAGTACATAGATGACACAGTAAAGTTTAATTGCCTATGACCTAAATATTTTGATCAATTTTGGGTCATATCCCATGGACATGAGATGCCCACACATCACCTGGTTCTACGTGTCCGGCACACCCGGCGGGCATCAATGGCTACAATGCCTGAATGGTCGCCGCCGCCACAAACGAGGTGTGTGTGTGGGTTTGTGGGGAGCTAGGTTTAATTGAAAAAATAAATAAAACCTGGAGCTGAGCGGGTGGGTGGGCTCTCCAGAAAATTGAATAGTTTTTTCAATGAAGGCTGGATTTTACTAGTGAAACGTTTGTATACGGCGTACCAGCCCAGGCGTTCCGCCAGTCGTATGCCGCGTGTCGGATCACCTAATATCGTGCGGTTCCTAGTACACTGTCCTAGACACATGTCAATGGGCCACACACACATCTCTCTATCCAGTAGAATCTGGAGAGTTCTGTAGCTTCGTTCCCCAATCGTGGCTCTTATCCTCTCCCCAGTCCTCACCTTGGCCACCATTGTCACCGCATGAGCCGCTGCAAACTCCCCTCTTCCACCCCCATCCTTCCGTCCTTGCCTTCATGCTGACAAGTCGGACTGCGCCTCCACGAAACTTTTTGTTGTAAAACGCCATCCGGTCAGCGGGGAGAGGGAAACCGACGCTACGTGATGCTGGGACGATGGCCACAAGATTGGAGACGACTGCGACAAGTGCTGCAAGCAGCACCCACCAGTGCTGAAGACGGCGGCGACAAGTGCTGGAGAGCCATGGCTGTCGGCGTTCAGAGCGTTTGAAACCACGACAACAAGTATGGGAGATCCGGCAAGGTTCTTTTTTGTTGGAAGCAACCCCAATTCTTGCTACCATCGTTTTCTTTTTTTGTTGGAACCAGTCATTTTTTGCTACCACCTCGTGTGTAAACGGCTACAATGATGACTTTGAGCGAAAAAACTGCAAACCGTAAGTCAAGTTTTTGCTCGCACCGACACTACAAATTGCTGCGTCGGGGTGGACCAGTGAGCACCGGTGCTACAACCGGCAAGCGACTCTGGTGAGCGAGCCGACGAGTGGCTTTGGCAAACTACTAACGGAGGCGGTGAGAGGTCATGGAGTTGTATGCAAATGCGGAGGGGATATTTCTTTTTTTTTTATCTGGATCTGACGGTTACATGTGCCTGTATCAAGCGCTTGGGTGCTGACTAGACGAAAATTTTGGCCCGTCGCCAGCGCCTAGCAGTCGCTATTTTACTAGGACAGACACAACCAGTAGGCTCTCTCTCTCTCTCTCTCTCTCTCTCTCTTAGGCAAATACCCTACCAAATAGCCAAGTCATATATGACCAAAGCTATGTGTAGGTGAGGAATAAAAGAATAAACCCAAAGCGGTCACATCCATGATTGGCAAACTACAATAATGACCATGTCCGTACGAACCATCTCATGACACCACATGAACGATGAGGTTTGAGCGCTGCTCAAGCGCTGCTATCACCGGATCCAACTACCAAAGGCCAGATTTTAGGTTTTCAACATGAAGAATCAGTCCAAGCATATATGAGCAATGTTTCAACAAGGTAACAACATAAAAATATCGCCATTGTCAGGTATAACTCACCCGGGTCATACCTACACATTCACACCGGAACTCGAGACTGGATACTCGCAGAAAGATCATCAACGTCACTCATATGTTGTCGCCACCACTTTCCCGCGATCACAGCAGCTACAGACAATGTGTGATCGTCTCCACTCCAGAACCACCCCTTGGCATCAAGCCATCATCCATAGTTTACATCTCATTGCTCAAGTCAAGCACTGGATTTGGAGAAAGAAACCCTCATGAGGACCTTTCAATGGCTACTCATCAGATAGAGTCCTACATGTGCCCGTCAGCCCACGGGTCAACAAATAACATTGAGAAGACTTTGAGTTGATCTTGCGGATGTTGAAAATGATCGGATCCACTTGAAGAGAAACACGCTGGTTGAAAAGGATTGACATGACAATCCCGATTATCATGAAGAATTGGTATTCACATAGAAATATGAGAACACCGTTTAAGGAAAGGTATGGAATCCACATTTGACTTCAAAACAACTCGAATACCACAAACCAAAACAAAACAAAGGATTGGCTTAGGAAATAAGCCGGAACAAACATATGATAGACCCCACATCGTATCATGTGTCTGTTGGAAAGATATCGTACGATATACTTGAATTCCCACTTATAAACTCCTGAAACTTTCTGGTTATGCAATCAGGTGTTGGGGATATAGGGAAAGCATAATATCTCACCTAAACTAACAATCCCTACATCCAGCTGTATCCATCCTTCAACACATAACCAAGAAACCTTCGGAAATTGTGTACCTCAACCTTCGAAAAGCATATGTTATACGAGTTATGGCAATACTCCCGAACTCCCGCCCCAGTACTGGGTGTGGCATCGAGGTTATCTCACCAACAACTGCATAAAAGAGATTTTCGATGTCGGTGAACTCAGGTATTCTAGAACTGCAACGATAAAATTGTGACAACAACACCTTGGAGCTCAACTCCCCGGGAAACTGCCACAACCCCTAAATATCAGGAGGCACCAAGAACAATGTTCTCGTCACAAAACCATCGGAACGATTCCAAGATACCCGCGTGATCCTAATTTTTTTTGTGAAATTTGAGGAGTGGAGAGTCAAAAACTTCTACGTCAAGAGGCCTCACTAGATCGACTAAGGGACTGGGGAGTAAAAATAATCCTACTCTCCGATATATATAATCCTAAGACTCAAAACATTTTGTCCTAGACTCCACAACGTCAGCGATTCGATCAAGCAGGGGGCTCCTAAGTCGGGGAAGGCTCTGATACCAACTTGTAACACCAACAATGCGGCTATATCTCCCACGTGTCGGGGCACGACTTAGAGGCATAGCCGCATGGTAGGTTTGTCGCGAGAGGGGTAATTGAGGGAGTCCTGGATTAGGGGGTCTCCGGACAGCCGGACTATATCCTTTGGCCGGACTGTTGGACTATGAAGATACAAGATTGAAGACTTCGTCTCGTGTCCGGATGGAACTCTACTTCGCATGGAAGGCAAGCTAGGCAATACGGATGTGTAGATATCCTCCCTTGTAACCGACTCTATGTAACCCTAGCCCCCTCCGGTGTCTATATAAACCGGAGGGTTTAGTCCATAGGACAACATACAATCATACCATAGGCTAGCTTCTAGGGTTTAGCCTCTCTGATCTCGTGGTAGATCAACTCTTGTAATACTCATATCATCAAGAACAATCGAGCAGGACATAGGGTATTACCTTCATCAGGAGGGCCCGAACCTGGGTAAACATCGTGTCCCCTGCCTCCTGTTACCATCCGCCTTAGACGCACAGTTTGGGACCCCCTACCCGAGATCCGCCGGTTTTGACACCGACATTGGTGCTTTCATTGAGAGTTCCATTGTGTCGTCACCATAAGGCTTGATGGCTCCTTCGATCATCGCTAGCGATGTGGTCCAGGGCGAGGTTTTCCTCCCTGGATAGATCTTCGTATTCGGCGGCTTCGCACTGCGGGCCAATTCGCTTGGCCATCTGGAGCAGATCGAGAGCTACGCCCCTGGCCATCAGGTCAGATTTGGAAATTTGAACTATACGGCCTACATCCACGGAGACTTGATCTTCGACGGATTCGAGCCCATGTCGGACGCGCCGCACAGTCGTGACGAGCATGACGTAGCTCTGCCGTCGGACAGTGTTCGGGAGATTGCATCCGCAACTACTCCGGCCGTTAATCCAGAGCAAATCACGCCATCTGAGAGCGGAGGGATAGACCCCGCCATGGAGGACGCACTCTCAGTGGCGATAGAGCCAGATACTGACTTCACCCCTTTCGAGAGCCGCGTCGCCGAACCACTGGATTTACGACCGGCCACGGACTCCGAGCCGCCTACATCCGTGCCCGTCGAATCCGACGGGGCGCCGATCATGGAGTTCACCTCCGCGGATATCTTTCAACACTCACCTTTCGGAGATGTGCTAAATTCATTAAAGTCTCTCTCCCTGTCAGGAGAACCTTGGCCGAACTATGTCCGGCTAGAATGGGATGCGGACGACAAAGAAATTCGCTGCCCACCCACCACCCACTTAGTAGCCACTGTCGACGACTTAACCGACATGCTCGACTTCGACTCCGAAGACATCGACGGTATGGACGACAATGCAGGAGACGAACAGGAACCACCGCCCACAGGGCGCCGGACCACCACTTCATCACATACGACAAAGCGGCCACAAAAACAGCATCCATCGTGGCACAGTTAAACCCTGCTGTAGAAGTCGCACTACGGGAGTTTCTGCACGAGAATTGGGATATATTCGCCTGGCATCCTTCAGACATGCCAGGAATCCCACGTAGATTGGCCGAGAATAGCCTTAATATTCTAAAAGGATTCAAGCCAGTCAAGCAGACTCTTTGGCGTTTCTGTGAACCTAAGCGACAAGCCATGGGAGAGGAGCTAGCCAAGCTATCGGAGGCCGAATTTATTAAAGAAATAAAACATCCGGACTGGCTAGCAAACCTGGTGATGGTACCAAAGAAGGACAAATCCTGACGCCTATGCATCGACTTCAAAGACCTTAACAAGGCTTGCCCAAAGGATCCCTTCCCACTCCCTCGCATCGATCAAATCATCGACGCTACCGCAGGACACGAATCATTGTGCTTCCTCGACGCATACTCCGGTTACCACCAGATTAAGATGACGGAATCTGATCAAGCCGCAATGGCATTTATCATGCCATACGACCTCTTCTGTTTTAACACAATGCCCTTCGGGCTCAAAAACGCCGGCGCAACATATCAGCGCATGATCCAGACATGTCTGGAAAAACAGATCGGTAAGACTGTGGAGGCATATGTAGACGATGTGGCCATTAAAACCAAACACATCGACTCTTTAATAGACGACTTGAGGCTCACATTCACCAATCTTCAAACATACGACATTAAGCTCAATCCGGAAAAATGCGTTTTCGGCGTTCCCGCCGGAAAGCTCCTGGGCATCATCGTCTCCAATAGAGGAATTGAAGCAAATCCGGCTAAAATCCGAGCTCTGTCGTAGTTGGCTATCCCAACTGACCTCAAGCAAATCCAGAAATTAACTGGATGTGTGGCGGCTTTAAGCCGCTTTATCTCCCAATTAGGAGAAAAGGCACTTCCCCTTTATCGCCTTCTTCGGCGTACCGAACACTTCAAGTGGACGGACGCAGCCACGGCCGGACTGGAAGAAATAAAATCCATCCTGGCCACCAACCCAGTCTTGGCCGCGCCAAGTGTTGGCGAACCAATGCTATTATATACAGCGGCAACTCATCAAGTTGTAAGCGCAGTGCTCGTTGTCGAACGAAAGATGGACGAACATAAATTCCCACTTCAAAATCCGGTATATTATGTATCCACCGTCCTCACTCCATGCAAATCACGGTACCCACATTATCAAAAGATAGCATACGCGGTATTCATGGTATCCCGAAAATTACAACACTACTTTCAAGAGTGTTCAATCACGGTGGCCTCCGAAGTACCACTCAACGACATAATAAACAACCACGATGCCACGGGATGGATTGCCAAATGGGCCATCGAGCTCCTCCCGTTCGACATAACATACAAACCACGACGAGTCATTAAGTCGCAAGTATTGGCCGATTTCGTCACCGAATGGACGAAAGTCGAACTCCCTAAAGAGTACGACGCACACTCCAACTGGATCATGCACTTCGACGGCTCTAAAATGCTGGCTGGTCTGGGGGCTGGCGTCGTCCTGACGTCCCCCACCGGAGATACAGTGCAATACGTACTCCAAATACTATACACAAACTTCAATAACGCAGCCGAATACGAGGCCCTATTACACGGTCTCCGGATGGCAATCTCCATGGGAATGCAATGCCTAGAGGTGCGTGGCGACTCGAACCTCGCAATATCCCAAATAAATGGAGACTTCGATGCCAAGGATCCGAAAATGGCGGCTGATACGTCTCCAACGTATCTATAATTTTTGATTGCTCCATGCTATATTATTTACTGTTTTGGACAATGTTGGGCTTTATTATCCATTTTTATATTATTTTTGGGACTAACCTATTAACCGGAGGCCCAGCCCAGGATTGCTATTTTTGCCTATTTCAGTGTTTCGAAGAAAAGGAATATCAAACAGAGTCGAAACGGAATGAAACCAACTGAAGAAGTTATTTTTAGAAGGAAAGCTACCGGAAAAACTTGGAGTGCATGTCAGGAAAGGAACGAGGGAGCCACGAGGCAGGGGGCGCGCCCCCCCCCTAGGGCGCGCCCTCCACCCTCACTACCAGGAAAATGGTTTTTAACAACGATATATGTGGTCGTTAAAAGGCGTATTGTGGTTGTTAAAGGTCATTAACGACCACAATGTGCTGGTCGTAGTCGGCCCCATCGTTAAAAGTATAACGACCACATTATGTGGTCGTTATACTTTACTTTTAACAATGGGATGGTGTGTCATCGTTAATCCCGAGGCAATAGCGACCTAGTATTAACGACCATATTTGTTATCGCAAATAATGTAATCATGGTGACCAAAGTAACATTACCGGTAACTCACTTCATGACTTTGATATCCTTCGGAACCACTTATATAACTTTTCCATTTTGCGACCACTTTATGCGGGATCCAACATTTGAATATTAACATCCACATTGATATATAGAAACAAAATAATCTGAATTGAAAGGATCATAGCCTCTTTTATTAATAGAAATACTAAAATTCCGACATACAATTATTAAATTAAAATATGATTGAAGAAAATTGAGTCAAAAACACTCCTTATATGACCAATGTACTTGCTCATATCTATTTGGAAAATGAGACAACTAGCAAAAATGATATTTATTAATCTTCAATCGATGGACACCATCATTGTTTGAATGGATATCATTCTTCTTCGGTGAATACAATGCCTCCTGATGCTTCTATCCCTTACGGTGGTTCATCAGTCCTACAAAATGTTGAGTAGTTTATGAAAGACAGTCCTTGTAAATAAATTGGCACAAAGTATAAAAGCATATAAAATCAATGGATGGGAACTCCTTAGTTGATCATGTTGGCTTTCATGAGAACTACCAATCAAAGATCAACCAGGCATAAGACGCTACTTGCACCATGCAATTGAACCTTTTTCTTGGAGTACTTTTTCGCTTGCTTGGAAACTTTAAGTTTGGAAACAAATGCTGCCTTACTTAATGTTGGTCCCCGCAAACCTCTCGCTCTAATTCGACCACCAAAGCCAGCTATACGATCACACTGCTTAGAAGAGTCACATTTCTGCATGAATTCATCATTCAAAAGACCAGGATTCAACTGAACTAGTGTCTTAATTTGTGCCTGAAGTGCCAACAGTAAGTTATTTGCATCAACTTCAATCTGTAAGTACGTATTATACACTTGCAATTCATAATAGAATTTATTGCATTTAAATTAAATCTTACATGTCTGACGGAGGCTGTAGAATCAGCAAAGGTTGTACCCTTCTTGCGAGTCTGAGAAAATTGTTTGTCCATAGTCGGTGGCTTGTTTTCCTTTCCTCCCTATTCCAACAGAGGCAAGTAGGTACTATTAGTTGAAATCAAATGACGAGTAGAGTCACACTGGGCTTATATTCTTGGAAATGAACAATGGCAAGTCCAAAATAGGTTTTCATAAAAAGAGAATGTCATAAGCACAACAATACAAAAATTCAGATTATAATGTTGGAGCCTACAACCAAACTTACCCTAATTGAGTCAAATATGTTTGAGAGCTGCGCTAGTAATATTGGATTACAGATGATTCTACCAAAGTGACATAGAAAACTTTTGGACAGAGCATGTTGATTCAGTTCAAGCATGTTGCCATTTCGCAGTGCTCCTCTCGACAAAGTTGCCGTTTCAATTACAGCTTATTCAGTTCAAGAAATGGAAAAAATGCTGCATGAAGGATAAAAAAACATGCACCTGATGCGTTTAATTCAGATGAATTCCTTAATGATGTAATACAAAAAATTAATCTTATCAAAATTATGTTGAATAAAAACTGCACTTTATAGTATTCTTGCATTGTTGATCCATCTGATTGAACTTAACTATCTAGAACCCAGCGTGTCAAGTTCTACCAAATTATATACATGAAATACTTGTGAGATGATTAGAAATATTATGTAGTTAGCATCCTATTTTTTAGATGAACAAAACGTATTGGGCAGAAACAAAACACAAGGAAAAAAATGGGGATCAAGTATATAGCCTTGCAAAATCTGTTTTCATTTTTCTAAACAATCAAACAATTGAAGCAGCACAAAGTAATCTACAGGAAGACATGGAAATAGGTAACGACCATACTCTGCATTCACTCTGAGCTTCAAGTTTTCTCACACGGTGGGTGCCAGAGTGCCAGCGTTGGAGACCAAAACGAAAATGGTGGTCGCTCCCCTGGATGAACTCTTAGGTTCAATCCGTATTTTAGGAGTCAAGCACATGGCAGACATGGCGAGGCTTGTGGTGTAGCAATGTTGGGGTGAGCGGCACCTAAAAATGGTCAGAGGCTGGGAGCACACTGAGCGGAGATGTATGATAAGGAGCCGGCTGCGTCAACGCCACGATCCAAACCAGCGAGCACCGCGCCAGGCAGGGGAAAGTCGACGCGATGGTAGGGTATGGCTGCAGCCGCCGACACCGAGATGAGTAGCATGCATGGCCCACCCCACGAGACCCGCCGCAGAGGATGCCGACGGGAACTTCGACCTCGCTGACATCACCTCCAGCTCGGATCGGGATCAGCTGCTGCGCTCGAGGTCGGGAGGGAGATGCGAGATCAGAAGTGGGGGAGGAGTAAGAGGAGGAGGCGGAGACTGGATGGCCGGGGGTTCACCGGGTGGGGCCACCTGTCCCGGGGGCCACATGGGCTGTAGGGGGTGCGCCTTGGCCTATATGGGCCAAGGGCACCAGCCCCAAGAGGCCCATGCGCCAAGAGAAGAGGGAAAGGAAGAGTCCTAAAGGGGAAGGCACCTCCGAGGTGCCTTGGGGAGGAGGGACTCCTCCCCTGGCCGCACCCTTCCTTGGAGGAAGGGCCAAGGCTGCGCCTCCCCCCTCTCCCTTGGCCCTATATATAGTGGGGGAAAGGGAGGGCAGCAATACCTAAGCCCTGGCGCCTCCCTCTCCCTCCCATGACACATCTCCCTCCTCCCGCAGCGCTTGGCGAAGCCCTGTTGGAATCCCTCTACTTCCACCACCACGCCGTCGTGCTGCTGGATCTCCATCAACCTCTCCTCCCCCCTTGCTGGATCAAGAAGGAGGAGACGTCTCTGCTCCGTACGTGTGTTGAACGCGGAGGTGCCGTCCGTTCGACGCTAGGAACATCGGTGATTTGGATCACGACGAGTACGACTCCATCAACCCCGTTCTCTTGAACGCTTCCGCGCGCGATCTACAAGGGTATGTAGATCCACTCCTCCCTCATTGCTAGATGACTCCATAGATAGATCTTGGTGACACGTAGGAAAATTTTGAATTTATGCTACGTTCCCCAACACATCCAACAGTCAGTACTTGTGCGTCAACCTTTTTTTAGGAAAGCCTCAAATCTGTGGAAAACAGCATACAACCCATCTGCCATTATTTCTAATAATTTACAGCCCATTTGCTAATTCTTAAGGTTTTTTTGGAGCCCATATTCTTTTTGTTAGCATTACAGCCCATATTGTGGCAACGATTAAAAAATTATACGAAATTTTGCATATTTCGGTGCGGTCCGAACTGTTTTTAATCCCGAAATTTCGACTCAGATTCAAACTGATTTTAAAAATAAATGTATATCAATATAAAATCCAACAAATTCTCCACGCATAAAAATTAATGTAATTTAAAATCTTGAAATGAAAAAAAAGATATTTGAAACTAATTGCCGGTTTGATGTGTTTTAAAAATATACAGCCCATTTCTCATTACTGATGGACCATTTTCTCGGCCAGCCGAAGGAAAGCTCTCCTCGTCTTAAAAGATTTGCTGCCCAACAGGCCTGACAAAGCGACTTGGCAAATCACAAAAAACCTGTGTTGTGGCCGTGGACCCAGCTGTCAGCCTCTCCACGTACAGTACTCTTCCGATGAAAGTCGTTCCTTGACCACGTTGACCACGCCGCGCGGAGAGCACCACGGCGGTGGACGACGGTGAGGCCTAGGAAGGGGACGATGCGGCAGTGGAAGCCCGCGCGGAGAGGACTACGAGGGTTCACTGGTTCGGCTGCCGTGTGAGGTTGCCGTCGCCGTAGGGCCTGGCCAGCGGTGGGTATAGTAGGGGGCGGTGAGGCCTCTGCGGCAGCACAGCCGGCCACAGGAGGCAGGAGCATGTGGCACGACCGGCGCTGCTTTGGGCGGCTGGAGCAAAAAGACCAGAGGTTGAAGAAGCACTACGACCGTTGGATTGACATCGTACGGTCACTAGAGCTAGAATCGTTCATATTGACTAAGTTGACAAACCCCTTCCTCCCCGTCAACTTAGTAGGCCCACAAGTCAGCCTCCTAGTAAGGTGGGTCCCAGCTAGCCGGGAGAGTATTCATTTTTTTATGCATAATAAGGAGACACTTCTGGTGGGTCCGAGCTGACAGCGGGGGGAACATTTTTTTCGCGAAATACGGTGGCCCGTCCGGTGGGTCCCAGCAGTCAGGGGAAACGATTTTTTTCGCAAAATACTGGTGGCACGTCCGGTGGGTCCCTGCTGTCAGGTGGAGGAATCATTATTTTCCGCGTAATAAGGAGGCACTTCCTTGCTGCCGCCGTGGACCCAGCTGTCAGTCTCTCCACGTACAGTTCACGTCCGATGGAAGTCGTTCCTTCCACGTTGACCATGCCGCGCCGAGAGCACCAGGGCGGTGGACGACGACGAGGCCTATGAAGGGGACGACGCGGAGCCGGTGAAGACGCGGCAGTGGACGCCCATGCAGAGAGAAGTATGAGGGTTCACTCGTTCGGCTGCGGTGTGAGGCTGCTGTCGCTGCAGGGCCTGGCTAGCGGTGGGAATAGTAGGGGGCGGTGAGGCCTCCACGGCAGCACAGCCGGCCACGGGAGGCAGGAGCAGGCGGCACGACCGGCGCTGCTTTGGGTGGCTGGAGCGAGAAGACCAGAGGTTGAAGAAGCACTACGGCCGTTGGATGGACATCGTACGGTCACTGCAGCTAGAATCGTTTATATTGACTAAGCTGACAAAGCCCTTGGTACGTCAACTTAGTAGGCCCACAGATCAGCTTCCGAAACGGTGCGCCCCAGATGTCAGGGGGAGGAATCATTTTTTGGACGGGTGAAGCTAGAATATCCGAGATTGAAGAAGAAGCACGACATCCGTTGGATGGATATCCAATGGCCACTGCTGCTAGAACCGTGTGTTGACTACAAATTGACAAAGCGTTGCATACGCGTCAACTCTGTTTTTTTAAGAACGCGTCAACTTAGTAAGGCCAGAAGTGTGTGGCAAAGAACTTATAGCCCATTTGAGATTTGTAAGAATGTGTAGCCCATTTTTGAATTCTAATGGAATTTACTACAGCCTATTTACAGTTTATTAAAAGTACAGTCCATTTCAACCAACCGTTCAAAACAGAATTCAATAAAGTTTCCCACATTTTGATGAGATCCGAAATATTTCTATCCCGAAATTTCTAGTTATATTAAATACAATTTCAATATAAATTTATATTACGTAAAAATCCAACGAAACATTGCGCTCGCAAAAATTAATGAAATTAAAATTTTCAGTATCCAAAAATAATATTTTATAAACTAATCACATCTTTGGTGCATTTTTTTATAGTTACTGCCCAGTTTTTATAATTACATCCCATTTATTATTTATTAAATCCCATTTTTTTGTTAAGCCTAATGCATCCCTCCTAGGAAAGATTTGCAGCCCAGCGGGGCGGAGAATAACAACTTGACCTTGCCTGGGTATTCCTAAAAAAAAGTATAGCTGGGCTAGCCATTTTCAGCTTGAAAAAAATTAATATCTCGGCTGGATATCTGGCCTGGGCTAGACGGGTCACAGCCCGCCCAGTTAATACCTGCAGCGATGTTTTCGTTGTTGTTCAGAGGAGAAAAATTAATATCTGGGCTAAACATCGAAAAACTCTGCAGTTCTCACACCTCAAAAACACAAATACTGCTCGAGCTGCTTGGTCCCAACTGTCGGCCGCTTCTTGTGCAATCCTCTCGTTTATTGACTAGTACTATATAGGTCGACAATGGCGTGAGACCGTGATGTCAGGAAACCAGGGGGAAGTAAAATAAATAACTCCAACGAGCGCTTCCACCTCTGCCTCGCTGTCTCCCGTGGAAACCTCTTTCCTCCCTTTTTTTGCTCGGGCAAGGACCAACACGTCCATGCGATTATTAGGCAAGAAATAAAAGCGCTTTGCATGCTATGAATTACGATGGCCTGCATGGGTAGCTAATAAGGCATCCTCTTAACTGCTGTGATTAAATGTTGTCTTTAGAAAAGAAAAATATTCTTCTTTTCCACCAATTTGCTTGCACCTAGGTCGTGATGCATCTTCTAATACGACTTATTCACCTAGACGGAGGAAGTATAGTTTTATACATACATATATATATATACATATATATATATATATATAAAATAAGGAGGCACTTGCGTACGTAGGCTATGGACCTGGTGGGTTCCCATTGTCATCCTCTCCAAGTAAAGTCATCTCCTCGCCCGCGCGCGCTTTCCGCCCGAAACAGTCAGCGCCGCCCGCCCCGCTTCCCGTTGCAGGCGATTGCTCCGCCTTCAAACGACACAAGTGTCGTCCGTCCGTCCATCTGCCGCCAACATTACTGATACGCGGTTGCCGAGGCGGCTACTCCGACGCCACACGTCTGTCCCTCCGCCCGCCCACCATTGCTATATAAACTGCTGCGCCGGCCATAGCCGCAGTCATCCGCATCCGTTCTCTTTCTCCTTTCCACACCACTACTGCCCACCATGGCTTCCTCGCGCTCCAGCGCTCTTCGGATGGGGGACGACGGACCACAAGGAGATGGCAGCCATTGCTGCCGACCGGCTGGCCGGCAGGCAGCCGGAGGACGACGACGTCCCAATGGAGAACATGGTAGTCGACGATCCAGCGCCAACCCCCTCCTCCGCGCCATCCTCGCTGGTGCATTGCACCATGACCATCGGCGAGGCCCATGCCCAATATATGGACAGTGTGAGGCAGATGCGTCAGGAGCAGTTCCGGGAGGCGCAGGCCGACGCCGCCTACAACCACCATCTCCTCCAGGAGCATCTGCAGGCGGAGGAGCAGATCGCCGCGGAGCAGGCGGAGCAGGAGGCGCTGCTCGACTCGTACCGCTCCGCCCGCAAGGGCCGCCTCGAGCGCTGGCGGGAGCGCATACGGGTGGCGGAGGCTGCGCCGCCTATAAAGAGGCTAGCAAAGAGGGCGATGAAGCGGACGAGGCGCTGTTTGACGAGACCGAGGACGAGGCAGAGGACAATGCCGGCTCCGACGAGTCCCCGCTCCGCTGGCGTCGACGAGTAAGACATGGTGATTTCTTTTAAATGGAAATCAGAGAGAATGCTCTCTTTTATCAAAAAAACGACCATCGCCTACGAGGCCGACATCATCCTCAACGATTTCCGGTACCAGAAGCTGTGCCACCATGCTCAAATTGTCGGCTCCTTCATGACGCACAAGGTACTCAGCCATTTCATGAGCCACACCCTGCTCCTCTTCCGCCTCACCATGAGCAGGAAGCTGAGCAACGTCCTTGAGAAGATTAACAAGCTTGTTGAAGAGGCCAACAAGTTTGACCTGGTGGACAATCGTGTGGAGGCGCCGCTTGATCGGGGTTGGGAAACACACGAAGGACTGAATAGGCCTGTTGAGATCTCCGGCAGGGATGAAGACAGGAAGGTGGTGATAAATTTGTTGCTTGCCCAGCAAGATCAGGAGAATCTGCAGGTGCTAGCCATCTTCGGGATGGGAGGCTTGGGCAAGACCACTCTTTCCAAGATGGTGTACAATGACCCTAGTGTCCAGAAACATTTCCAGTTGAACATGTGGCATTGTGTGTCAGAAAACTTTGAAGCCACTGCTTTTGTGAAGTTAGTCACTGAATTGGCTACCAAAGGAAAATGCGACCTGTCCGACATCATCGAGCTGCTGCGAGGGCGAAAGAACAGATATCTACTTGTCCTTGATGACGTGTGGAATACAGAGGAGGGCAAGTGGGAGGATTGGCTGAAGCCACTCTTGTGTTCAGTTGGTGGACCAAGAAGTGTTATACTTGTCCAGTGGTGGAGCTATGTAGTCTTTCCGTTCGGAATTACTTATCTCGAAAATGGATGTATCTAGAACTAAAATACGTCTAGATACATCCATTTCTGCGACAAGTAATTCCGAACGGAAGGAGTACAAGTCTGGGGGCCTCAGCCCCCCCCCCCCCGCCCAACTTTGTACTAAACTGTAAATAATTTTTTGGGGGAGGACTTAGATGTGACTTGTTTTTAGCATTTTACACCTCAAACAATCATGTTTTAGCCTTGGGCCCCAGCAGTTTCTACCTAGCTCCGCCACTATACTTGTCACGTGTCAAAGCAAGGAAGTGGCCTCCTTAATGGGCACTCAATTTCTTCTTCACTTGCATTGCCAAGAGCACGCGCCTCGAAAAGTGCTACCTCGACATAGTAATAATTAGAGTGATTTTTTGTAGCTCAGGCTACATGGCACCTTCTATCTATACCGTTCATTGGCCTCCTGTTTCTCGAGATTTGCATCAAGTCAGACAAGACAACATGCAAAAGATGCAGTTGGCTATAGACATGTCAGAACTTTGTTATGACTTTGTAAAAGCATGATTAATAGTATAGCCAACTACTGATTATAAGCCATTGCCATGTCATCTGTAGCCCATTTTATAGCCAATATGTATAATAGTTATTAATTAGAAGAGTGTACTACTTTTTTATTATATGGTCCACCTTTCACTCTCATAAAGTGTCTAGGAGCACGTGATAAAGCTTGCTCTTCACCAAGAGTCCGCTTACATTCTCTCTTCTCTTTTTTTCTTCTACTAAGCAAGAATATACTAATTTATTTCTTATAACCAGTTGACTCAGTTTTATTGTACTTGGCTTAGAGAGAGTGAAACGAAGGAGAGAGAATGGTCTCTTGTGAATAAAAAAGAGAGCAGTCTCGCTGCGTTGCATGCAGCATACACGAGCAGGTCACACGAGTGGACAGTAACTTGCTAATAAAAAAGAGGTGTGAACGGTGGGTCAGCTGCATGCAACACTCTCTCTCTCTCTCTAATTGCATGTTCTCTCTCTTAAGCTTTGCATCCAGGTTGAAAACAACTCGCCATGCAACACACAACTCTCTCTCTCCCCCCCACCTTTGCATGCCACACACAGCCTCTCTCTTCACATATGCGTCGTACACACACTTCCTCATTTTGTTAGATTTCAATTTATTTATGGCACCTTGAGCATCTGAGCAATCACATGGTGGCACTGTTGCGCTCGTGTTCCTCTCGCACGTAGTGCAGAAAAAGATTGTGGACTGAGTCAAGACTGCGTGTAGTAAGAAAAGAAATGCAACAGTGGGATTCCTGACAATGTGCGGATGGAAGGGCGGCGGCAAAGCAGGAACTTGCATAGAAATATATATATTCTTGTGTACCCCATTCACACGCATCACTATATTTGGATAAAAGTTATTGCACCACGCGCGTGGAAATATAGAAATTCTTCTCTAGTTTAAAAATAGAAGTATAGTGACGATGTCAGCAAAACTGTGTGAAGTATAAATTTTTATGGTAACTTTACATGGAAGTGGGGATATAATTGTTGTACCGCCCGGCTTTGTACAGGAGATTCAATCCGGAGACAAAGCCACCAGATTGCCCATGCTGATCCGCCTTGAACAGGGACACCAACACGCCAGGCCGCCACGGGAAGCCTAAGCTTCACCCGCCGCCACCACCCATGGCCGCCGGCCCGGGATCCAGGCCGGACATGGCTGCTGCCACGGGGCACGTCCCGCCACCGCAGAACTGCCGGCCAGCGCAGGCATCGCCACCATGAATGCACGGACGCGTCGAGCGGCCAGGACCACCCGCTCTTCCACGTCACCCTGCAGCTCCGCCGCCTCCGCCCACCACCACGCCGCTGCCTTATTGCGCCGTTGCCGAAGGCAAGCCACCGCGCCACTGTGATCAAGATCCAAGAGAAGCGCCCCAGTGCCGTTGGGTTACCCGCCTCATCCAATCACGACGCAGGAGGGAAGAGGATCTCCCCACAGCGGCGTTGGAGGGGAGGACGGGATGGAAGGGGCCCTGGCAGTTAGGTCTTGGGTCTCCGCCAGAGTCTCCCGAGCGCGCGGGGGTGGGGGGTGGGGGCACCGGGGAAGATACCCTGTATACCGGGTGTTGTTTGACGGACCAAACGGCCGGGATCTAATTATCCATGACTTGAAACATGATTATTGCCCACTAATGATAAAAAGCACAGCTCTCTGTAGCAAGTATAACCATGCAGTGTATCATATGACAGCCATTCGTATTATATAGCTGGTTGTCACATGCCCGATCAATCAGCTAACCGTATTATATAGCATCAAATGAGGTCGTTGGCCTCTCATGTTCTCTTGACCAAAGATGCTTAAGCTTACTAGAGTTTGGACATGTGAAGACCGGCCGTGGCAACATAGGACAGAGGTACATTGACCAATAAA
Source organism: Triticum urartu (assembly GCF_003073215.2). Classification (NCBI taxonomy): domain Eukaryota; kingdom Viridiplantae; phylum Streptophyta; class Magnoliopsida; order Poales; family Poaceae; genus Triticum; species Triticum urartu. The sequence goes on along the minus strand of NC_053022.1, from coordinate 12,110,978 downwards.
TAATACCATCAAGGAACACCATTTGCAGACAAAAATGGCCTATTTGTCCGTCAGATAAATTCTGGACCCGGGCTGAGCCATGTGTGGAGTGCATAGATAGATTCCGAGACACACATGCATCCAGGCGGGAAATGGTGTGTGGCAGGTGGAAATAGTACGTGGAGTGGAGTTTTTTTTTTGAGAAAAGTATGTTTTTGGTCCCTCAAGTTCTCAAAAAGTATATACTTGATCCCTCAAGATTTGCTGGTATACATTTGGTCCCTCAAGTCTCAAAACTGGATAAGTTTAGTCCTAAACCAGATTTTGAGCATGTTGACATAGTTTGACCGCCACAAAACCGAAGTCATTTCATGACAAAATTTTGATCGCAGCTTGCGCATGTCAGCATATTGGACACCAAAAAATTTCAGAATTTTTTATTTTGTTTTGATATTTTTTGAATTTACTGTGCATCAGGCATATATTTTTGTTTTTTTGATACGAGCTCCTCGAGTGCCGAAAGAGTCCGAAATTTTGTTTGCATCTTGCGCATGTAAGCATATTCGACCCCCAAAAAAATCAGATTTTTTAAGTTTATTTATTTGGATGTACTATTCATCTGGCGGTTTTGTGGCGCTCAACACAGGTCAACGTGCTCCAAATCTGGTTTAGGACCAAATTTATCCTGTTTTGAGACTTGAGAGACCAAGTGTATACCAAAAGGAAAACGTTTACTTTCATCCGGATGATAAAATCGCTGGCGTAAACCATCCCCTGCGCTCGACACGTGTCCCTGTGGGCCAAGCATCGCCCACCATCCTTATCTTCTCATATGTACTGCGCACGTCACGGGACCACTCAATTTCCCCCCGAGCTCAATCTCCTGCCGTCTTCCACCTCTCGCCTCCTCCGTCGGGCTGCTGCCCAACCTCGATCCCCTTTCTCTTCGCTGACCACCGCGGCCATGCACGCATATTCAAGTGCTGCTGCCCAAGCTGCAGGCGCTGCTGCAAGCCGTTGTCGTCATCGCCGATGGTGGTCCGACGCTGCCGTCCCTGCACGCTACCGTTGCTACTACGAGTGCGAGAGATTCCCGCCCGCGGCGGCTGGGGGCGCTGGGATGCAGATGGGCAGGTGCTCGCCGGTCGCTGCAGGGGGTTACCCGTGCTGCAAAGCGGGCTTGATGCCACGAGCACCCTCCCAGAGATGCAATGGAGCGCGCGGCGCTACGGCGGTGACCGCGGAGAGTGGCCGATGTGGGTGCTGCAAATCCGGCGATGTTTGCCTTGAAGCTACTGGGAGCACCGTCGGACCACCGGGAGCATAGCCGGACGCTGCAATGAAGACTCGCCGGAGTTGCAATGGAGCTTTGCTGGACGCGCATGTGCTGCGTTGAAGCTCCGCCGGAGTTGCACTGGAACTTCGCCAGAGCTGTCGGTGTTGTGCTGGAGCTCGGCCGGAGCTGCAGTGGAGCTCGGCCGGAGTTGCAATGAAGCTTCGGCGGAGCATCGTTGCTGCGTTGGAGCTCCACCGGGCTGCAATGGAGTTCGGCCGGAGTTGCAATGGAGCTCGCGGGACACCTTCGATGCTGCGTTGGAGCAACACGCGGGGCTGCAATGGCGCTACGTTGTACCTGTCGGGTTGCGCTGCTGCGTGGTGTTGCTTTGATCCAACGGACCTCAGTATGCAGATCGGATGGCTGAGCAGGTGGATGATTTTTTAGAGAAATCATCCGGCTGATTTATAGCAACGTCCATACCAAAAAAATTTGAGGGACCAAGTATATACTTTGTGGGAACTTGAAGGACCAAAAACATACTTTGCTCTTTATTTTTTGGAAAAGGAGGTTAAAACCCCGGCCTCTGCATCAATCTATGCATACAGCCATCTTTATTAATTATTTAACAAAGGTCTGACAAGAACATACATCAATCCATCCGAAGTAACCACTCACACCTACAAATTCGATAATATGGAGTGCTCTCACTCTACGTGGAGTGGAGTGGAGTGAACGAAGAAGAGAAATCAGCATGTGCGAACGTGGCTATAAGAGGAGAGACAAGGCTGTGTGCTTGTTTGTTCCATCAGGGGTACGTTCATCTCAGCCACACTCTGGGCTTGTATTTAGGTAGGTAGCTAGTCCACTCATTATTGAATACTCTTGGGCAGCTGGTTGATCGATGAGCATGGAACCATCGTCATGGGTGGTACCTTGCGACTCGGGTTGGTCCTTGGAAGAAGCAGCTGAGTGGAGTAGTGATCGTAGGATTAGCTTCCAAAAATCCTTGCCTAGCCATAGTGAAAGCGTAATGCAGCTGCAGGTGGTTGAGTATGCAGCCCCATCCACAGCCACAACCACACACGATAATGACTGCAGTTATCCGATCCAGGTGTTCGAGGAAGCGGTGCAACCGTTCCGTGCTGACTACTTGGACAGTATGGAACGGAAGATGCACAAGTTCCCTCCAAGCCTGATAGATGTGAACGACACACGGTACAACGCCCCGGTGACGGTGGCCATCGGCCCTTACCACCATGCTCGTCATCCCGGCGTGCTCGAGGCGGAGAGGTTGAAGCATGTGGCTGCCACCCAGTGCATGAGGGACTCGAGCTGCTCAGTACAGGAGATGTACAATGGGGTCTCCTCCGTATCCGGCATCGCCCGCAGCCTCTACCACCAAGATGAGGTGGCGGGTATCGGCGACAACGACTTCTTGCCGATGATGTTCTTTGACGCTTGCTTCTTGGTGCAGTTCATGCGTTGGTATCATGTCGTCGATGACGACATGGATCAGGTGCTGGTCAGCTATTTCTACGCCAACTTCGAGCGCATCTCCACTGACATCATGATGCTTGAGAATCAGATCCCTTGGGTGGTGGTTGAAACCGTCTTCAGCTTTATGCCGCCAGCGTCATCGCCCTGGCCCTGGGAGAAGTTCGTCGTTGCGATGAGAAGCGGACTGAAAAACCGAGTGGGTTCTGGCGTCGTCCAAGACATCGTGGTAGATCCTAACTACCAACCACCACATCTCCTCGGCCTAGTCCGGTTCTACATCGTGGGGAACAACAAGTCCGACAAACACCTCGAGCTCCCCAAAAACAAGCCTATGTCATTATCTATCAGCATAGCCGAGCTTGCCGACATCGGTATCACGCTGGTACCCAAGGAAATGGAAGCAGGGCTAGTGGACATGGGCCTCAACACCAAATCCTGGTGCTTCTTCGAGATTGGCGATCTGGTCGTGCCGCCCCTGTTCCTGACCGAGGCAAATGCGACCTGGCTCGTCAACATGGCGGCCTTCGAGTTATGCAAGACCCCAAATTTCGAAGCTGCTGGGGTTCAAGATGAAGATTCCGCTGTCTGCTCCTACCTCCACCTCTTCGCCATGCTGCTGGACCAGAAGAAGCACGTGCGCGACCTGCAAGAAAACCATGTCATCGAAGGAGGAGGACTCACCAGCGAGGAGGCGCTCCAATTCTTCACTTGCATTGGCAAGAACATGCGCCTCGGATTGTTCTACCTCGACATAATAATCAAGATCGAAAACTTCAAGCGCAACAGGTCATTTTTGCTCAGGTCGTACCTCTTCATTATGAAGAACATGAACAAAATCATTGCCGTTATCTCGATCATTGGTGCAGTTGTCGGCATCTTGTCTTCGCTGCAAGCTCTCAAGCCAGCAGCCTAAGACGTACTGGACGTGATTAATTGTATTATGATATGCATGTTCTAATTGTATGCCTTCGCATTGTAAAATTCCTTGTATCTCAATCCTATTAATTTCAAGTGAAATTCTTTGTGTCCGAGTCACGACAAGCTGCATCCAGCAATTAGCATGAATTATTTGCAAGCAAGTGAATGTATGATATGTCGCTACTCGAGCATTAATTAGCTGCCGGGGCCTGGCCCTAACTAAAACCACTTGCTACATAGTACTCACTCTGTCCATAAATACTTGTTGGAGGAATGAATGTATCTAGATGTATTTCAGTTCTAAATACATCCATAGTAAGTACCATCTAACAAGGTAATACTCCCTCCGTTCCTAAATATTTGTCTTTCTAGACATTTCAAATGACTACTACATACGGATGTATGTAGACATATTTTAGAGTATAGATTCATTCATTTTGCTCCGTATATAGTCACTTGTTGAAATGCCTAGAAAGACAAGTATTTAGGAATGGAGGGAGTATGATATAATATGGTTGGTGTGATATCAACTCTTGTCGTGAGTGAGAGGCAGCTAGCTAATACAACCAACTGCATCTGCATGCATGTATTGTATGTTATACTTTAGCAAGTATAACCATACAATACATCAGATGACAGCCATTCGTACCAAATATATCTCATAGATAAAACAACCATACTATATGGAACCTCAGCTGGTCTAGAGCGTCAAATTTGTCGGGTTTCCAGAAAGGTCACTCCGACCTGACTTTCTTCTCATCTCAACTTTTTCTCTTGAAAATATAACATAATTTACATATATAGCTGGTCGTCACATGCCTGATCAATCAGCTAACCATATTATATAGCATAAAATGAGGATGGTCTCTCATAACCTCATTATGATTCATGAAGCTTACTAGAGTTGAGCATGTGGAGACCGACCGTGAAGAAACTTGAACAGCCTATTCCAAGTGAATTTCCTTGTATCTGAATCACGACAAGCTGCATCAGACAACTAGCATGAATTATTTGCAAGCAAGTAGATGTATGATATAATTAAACAACCACTTGCTACATAGTACAACCATTGGACTTGGAGTTGTAACATGTGTAGACGGATTACAGGTTGTGTTCGAGTAGGACACTTTTATCCCGGACCTCTTATATAATGTAGGGGTAATCACATGATATAACTTATGCCAACATAATAGCACATGCACACAGGGAGAGCCGGCGGCGTGTGGCGGTGCCCGGGTGACCCGTGTGTGCTATTGTAGCGGTATCATGGGGAGGAGCGTCCATAGTTAGGCACAGAAGATGTAGCCTTATCAGTTAACTGTGTTAGAAAATGTCGGTGTCGTGCCTCGTGTGATTGCTTGGTCGTTGATAGATCAACTATGCACCTTGGATTATTCTAACAAGTGGATGGTAGTGTGACGGTCTGTGGTGCTCGTGGTGAGGATGGCGGCATGCGTATAAGGCTCGGAGGAGTCTAGAGCATGTTGTGGCGGGATCATGCATACACAGTGCATGAAGCAATGCACGGAGATGTGCGAGTGCAGATATAGAGTAGGGTGACATGGTTGCAGTCAAAAAAATTGGCTGGGTTAGACTACACAGTTGACGGATCGACGGGGATGCCGTTCGTAACAGAGGATGGTGGTGGGATCAACGATGACGACATATGAGCACGTTGCCAATGGCAATTACAAAAGAAGGCGGAGTGCTATAGCGGTGGGACATGTAAGAGACTATCCGAAAAAAAAGAATGAGACAACTGTGAATTTGACTAGAGTGATAAAAAGTGACAGTGAAATTATCTGAAGTTTCAGGCAAACGGTCAAGAAAAGAGTTAGGATGTTGAGTATGGGTAACTCTATATGTGCCACCCAATATGCGAGTTGTTCACTTTCACAGAGACAATGATCACTGCGTGATAGCATTGAGCGGATACTTCAAAAGTTGGGAGCAGAAACTAGAGTAAAGAGGAATTAAATTTTCTCGGGTGTTGACTATGAATAAGAAAAGAAGGGACCACAGTTGCAGGTGGAGTCGGATGGAGTTTGGGAGTAGCTGTGGTGTTCATGGTATAATCTCCAGTGCAATGTAAATGATGGTTTGATGCACGGATGAATCCAAGATCGTAAAGAATATTCTCTAAGGATTTAGATGTTGATACGCATTGTATTTTCATACACTAAAACCATATCACTGTATGTGATCTCAATATATTTTTATAAATGAGATCGTTTAACTTTATATTATTTGGTAACACAGAAACATATTATGAAATGTTTTTGTAAAATAAAAACAATACTACCTTACTTGAGAAATACTAGGACCGGCACATAGTTAAGAATAATGTAATTTTTTGTTTCAAAAAGACAAAGAAAAAAGTACATTTGCAAACAGATGTAGGTAGGAGTATTACAAATCAAGATGAAAGGATTCCAATGGACTATAAGGACATACCAGAGCTACCTCATTGATATGTACTTCCTCCATTCCAAAATAAGTGTCTTAACTTTGTACTAACGTTGGAGCGAGTAGTAAGTACTACCACTAATATTCCTCATTTCAGGTACGCATCTGAGAGTGATAGGAAGTTCAAGGCAAAGTACATGGATGTTGCTTGGGTATAATTCTGAATGCAAAGTATATACTATATGCATGTGGACTGAGCATATATAGTGATTGATGAGAATCATGCGTGACTTTTTTCCATGAAAAAATTAATATGGATCAAAAAAGGCGTGTGGCACAAGGCTCTCCTTGAAGAGAAAGTGACGAGCCGATGTGTTGCTGTTGATAAACCCTATCTTCTCTACGCTCCACTTCTCGGTATGATGGTATACGGCCGCTAATTTTTCCATGTAGCTTCCCACAAGAATGACGTTAGGGATACCGGTGCCCAACGTCCAATGTAGACAGAACGGCGGCGGCAGTTGGATCCGGAAACGGTGTGACCAGCTCCGGTCATCGTCGTAGTCCTCGAGCACCCAGAGCTCCATGAACTCGCCACAGAGTAGATTGGTCGTTATGGCTAGCCTACCGTGCAACTCCATGAGGCAGAGGTCGTGCAGGTAGGAGTATTGGCCCCTTGGCCGCACCGGGCACGATATTAGCCGGAATTCCTCGGACAGCGTGTCAAACGCCAAGATCTTGCCCGTGCTCGTGGCCTGAGGATGCGTCGTCCAATGAAGCTTCCCCCGATGGTAGAGGTGGCTGGGGACCTGGTTCTCGGAGCCGTAGGGCTTGACGACTACGTTTCCGGGCACCGGTCCCAGCCGGCGAGGAGCCTCTGAGGACACGGTGGCGGCTGAGAAATTGAAAACATAGTGCGCGGCGGAGCCAGTGAAGAAGTCCATGTTGGTCATCAGGCTTTTCGTGCTTTGTGGTTCATTGGCCAGGACGAGAAACCGGTGCTCGCCGGACGGGCCGTGGCGGTAGAAGCCGCAGAGCACCAGCAGGTTGCCGCGGCAAGCCAGCGGCATCAGGTCTAGCCATGTCCCCTGCCTGGTCACCGGGTTGCACACGAAGAAGTAGGAGCAGCACTGGCCCGGAGGGAATCTGCCGAGCAGGAACAGCAGGAGCCCATCGCAGCAACCCACCAGCAAGTGAACATCACAATGCTCGGGATAATGGAGCTCACGCTGGCACCCCGCCGGGCCGTCGTCGGCTCGGAGAGAGAGCGGGATTGTGTCGACACGATCTTGGTAAGCCCATTCAGATTCAGGTTCGCGTGACACGACGAGCAGCTCGGCTGGGCGCCGCTCGGCGTGGGCTGCGAGGAACGAGGGGTCGGTGGTGATGCGGTGCCACGCCTTGCACACGGCCCGGGAGCGGAGCACGGAGGTACACGGTAGCCTCAGGAGGATCTCCGTCACCACGTCGTGGTCCAGGTTTGACACCTCACCCGGCGCCGACATGGCGTTTTCTTCTGCTACTCGTATATTGATCTCGTTTTCGTATATATCGATCCCACCCTCTTCTACATATACTACAGCTTGTTAGGTAAATCTTGTCAAAGTCTACGTAAGTGAGAGCTCTGTTCGTGTAGGAGTCAGTTTGGGTGTTAATTTGGTTTCCTCGTGTCCATGCTAGTTGTGTACGCGGAGTACTAGTCCGAGTAGAAGTTCTTTTTTTTTTCTTGAAATTCAGTCCGAATAGAGATGAGTATAAAAAAACTCATTACCCCTAGCCCATCACTTAAAAGCATTTAGATGAGTATAAAAAAATCATTTTATTAATCATCTAAACTGGACCAAGCCGATCCCTTATATAGTCTTTAGGGCATCTTCAACGACAACCCGCAAAAAACCAAAAAACCTCCTGCATCCGTCCATGGACAGGGGTATCAGTTCGTGGACACGGATGCGGGAGGCAGCCATCCAATGCTAGCCGCATACATCTTGACAACAACTCCAACCAACTGGACGAAATTCATTCAAACAAGTCCGGATTTCATATAAACATGGTCTGATTTCATATAAACATGACGAATTTCATTACAAATACATCAAAGTTGGCCGAGGCGGTGTCTGGAGTATAATTAATACGTAATCTAAATGATCACCGGTGCCTTGTCCCCCTGTCCGATCATGAACCAAGAGAACAGAAGCTTCGCCTTTTCCAGCTCCGTCTCGGCGCTCACCAGCTCCGCCCCCGTGACCTCCGCCTCTGGAGCCCCGGGAACTGAAGCTGCCCGCCTCCATGTAGCCGCCAAGCGACTAATTGGCCGAAGATGTTGAGCCCACCAAGCTTGGTGTCGACGGGAGGGAAGGAGTTGTGGCCTTCCCGGGACACAAGCGAAGGCGACCTACTATGCACTATTCTTCCTTGCTGCCGGCGGTGCCCGCGGATGTTCCGGCTTCTTCGTCGTCGTGGCGCCGGGGCACGTTCTCGGCGATGTCCTCTTCGTCAGTGCCGAACAATGCCTCGCCCGCGTCGTCGCACTCCTTGCCGGTGGCCGCCACCTCCGTCACACGCTGCCGGTACTGCCAGTGGGCGAGGCGGATCTCCCTGGAGGACCGATAGGACTCGAACAGCGCCTCCTGCTCTGCCAGCTCTGTGTCCGATGTGACTGCCCTGCCGAAGGCGACCTGCTCCTCTGCGTGCAGATGCTCCTGGAGGAGGTTGTGGTTGTAGTTGGCGTCGGCCTGCGCTTCCTGAAACTGCTCCTCCCGCTCCTCCCACACCATGTCCATATAATGGGACGGGCCTCGTCGATGGTGAGGGTGCAATGCACCGGCGAGAGTGGAGCGGAGGAGGAGGGTGCCGCGGAGGAAGAGGGGGGGGGGTGGTGTTGGCTCGTCGGAGGAGGCGTCTTGCATTTGCACGTCCTTTCGCTGCCTACTAGCCTGCCAATCCACAACAATGGCTTCCCTGGCCTTCTTCTGCTCCGATATAAGCTTGTCCAGAGAGCTTTGGCAGCGGAAGGATACATGGCGGGGAGTGCTGTGGAGAGGGATGACTTTGACTATGGCCGGAGCACTGGGGCAGTGGTGAGCGGCAGACGGACGGACGGGTGGCGCCCGAGGAGACGCCTCGGCAACCACATGCCATCTATGCGGGCGGCAGACTGACAGACGGGCAGCCGTCGTATTGTTTGAACGCGCGGCAGTGGCCTGCACCGGGAAGTGGCGCGGGCAGCGCTCTATCAGCCGGCACACCACTTCAATGCCGACGCTGACCAAAAACGCACGGGAGGGGTGAGATGTTTTTTGTGGACTAGGGCGTTTGGAAACGGGTTTTGGATCGGTCTGGACTTTGGTAAACTTCCCCTACTTTTGTCCAGTTTGCGGGAGAAATCGCGGTCGGACCGCCCTGTGGACCGATACGGGCCCGCGTTGGATGGCTTTCGCGGACCGGACAGCATGGTCCAGACCGTTGCGTGAGGTTTGCGGGTTGGCATTGGAGATGCCCTTAGAGAAGGATAATTTTTACTCCTCGCATCAGCCCGTGTTTATATAATAACTCTTCTGGCGCCTTTTCTCCAAAAAAATCTCCACCCCTCCCACACCACACCGCATCGATGTCACCACCGCCCAAATCCAGCCCGCACGTCCCCACAGGCCTTCCTTGAGCCATCACACACCTCCACCCAACCTTCCAATCGACCGGCAAGACCCCAAAATGGCGGAATCCAGCCGTTGGAGGTCGTCGCCACCGATTAGAAGTGTGGATCCACGCCCCGGCATACAACCCATCTAAGGCTGCCGTGGTGGCGCTCTTTCCTCCTGCTCCTTCACGGTCGACCTGCGGATACCACAGCCGAACAAGAAGTACCAGAACGTGCCGCAACAACCGTGGGGGACATGGGTGTCCGAAATAAAGGTCACGGACAACGGAGTCTGGTACTGGCTGGGCTCGTTCTAGTCAAGCTAGCAGCGAGGGTGTATGGCTTGAATGTGGTGGCCCTCTACGACAGCGCTACTAAACTCAACTTCAACTTCCCTATTTACAACTGCAATGTCCCGGCCGGCGTCGAGATTGACCCCCTATTGGTCTCCCACCACAAGTTGCGAGAGAACCAGGAGGCTCTCGAGCGGTTAGATGCAGGGAGCGGCAATGAGCAGTATATGGCTGAGCTCCACCGGATGTATCCGAAGCTCTTCGCCGAGAAGCACCGGCAGCTCGAGCTGTACAAGAAAGGGGTTCCAATGATGACACCGAAGTAGACCCTAATTAGGTTTAAGTCGACTAGTTTTTTTTATTGTTTCGTTCGAATCAGCGAGATTAAGTTCATGTTTATGCACCGTAGTTTGAACATATTGGTGATGTCCCTATGCAATGTAGTTTTAATAAATTGGGCTATTGATGTTCAAATTTGTGTGAATATTTTTAAGAGCTAAATTTAAGAGTTTGGCTAGGAACCGCTTTTTTTTGCTACAAGAATATAAGGAGTTGAAGGATAAGGGGCCGTTTGATGAGCTAAATTTTAAAAGACCTTCCACGCAGAGGAGGGGCACTAAGGCCCTCCTTGACGTTGTAAACATTATTTGAGTTTTAATAAAACTAGCCATGATGACCTTTCTTAAAAAAAAAGGGCCCTCCTTGAGGATGTTATGCATTCAGGCATTCAGCCCATAGGTTGCGGCTAAAACGAGATGAAGCATCTTCCCTTCTTTGGCTATTTTTTTCTCTCCCGCTCATTTTGTTTTTTCATCTTCCTTTTCTTTCCCCCTAGCTTTTTTTTTTCACTTTTTTAACCTTGTCTATTATTTCCCCCTTTTAACTATTTCTCTTTCTTTTCCTTTCTCATTTTCCCTTTCCTTTTTTTTTTGGGAAAAATGTGAACATGTGTCGGAAACTATATGAAGGTATATCCAAACGTACGTGAAAGAACCTTGTTTAAGCCTACGATTTGTTTTATAGGAATATGTACAAATATTTTCCAATACATGAATGTTTTCTTATATCTACAGGAACCTTTTCCAAATATGATATTAATCTTCATTCCATATAATTGAACAATTATATTGAGGTATGTTAACATTTGTTTTTCACTTTTCATGTTGTATCAAAAAATTCTGTTACTTGATTAATTTTCTCTAGAAAATACCCACCAAAAACATGAAAAGGAGCCAACCAACCTGTGGTTGGATGGTTAGAGGGACTGTGGTATCTCCAGTCCACTAGGGTTCAGATCCTGGTGCTTGCATTTATTCCTGGATTTGTTTCAGGATTTCCGGCGATGCGCATTCAGTGGAAGGAGACGTTCCCATCGACGCCGAGGTGTCTACGGTGACTTCGTAAATTTTAAGATGATATGCCGGCAGACTCTTATAATAGTAAATCTGTCAATCCCGCAGCGGCCGACTCTTATAGTTTCATCATCATAGACATACATCATGTTTCCTCAGCGAACAAACCCTAGAATATATGCATGGTTGTCACAATGTAAACGTGCGTCATGTCCCTCTATTAATCAGATTGCTCATGAGCGAGGTTTGTATAATTAAGTATGCAGTTGCGTCGTTTTTCCAGGGACCACAAGATGCATGTCATAGCGATCCCTGCATGGTGCACCGTACACATTGCTCTTGGTCTTGGAGTTTGGCATATGAACAAGACAGGAGAGCATGCTGAGAAGTCTACCCGCCCATCAGAGATCGACTGGGTCGAAGCTGGCGCCGTCTCTCCGGTTGTGAGGAAACAAGACGGTTGTGGTAAGGATCTTCTCTGCTGTTGACTAGCATGTGTTTGAATTTGCTCGATTAGTAGATCTTACTCCCCCTGTAGAGATCTAAAAGGTCTTATATTACTTTACAGAGGTAGTAGTTTATTTCCTGCTATGCGGGCAGGGGTCGCTTAATTAAGAGTAATTACGCAATACAGTTGTTGACATAGCTAGCATACACCACAACCTTAACTTGCTCATTTGTTCCAGGCTGTTGTTGGGCCATGGCTACAACAGCATCGGTTGAAGCAGCACACTATCTGCAGACCTTGCAATCGATCTCCCTATCGGTTCAAGAGCTTATCGACTGCAACACAGAGAACAACGGTTGCAACGGTGGCTACTATCAACTTGCTTTCAAGTACATACGGGATAATGGACTCTCGAGCGAATCATCCTACCCATACATGGCCAAGAGAAGTGCTTCGGGTTGGAAGAGGGACAAGACAGTAGCAGCAGAAACACGTATATTAGGCTTTTGGTGCGTCGACTCGACCGAGGATGCTCTCGAGGAAGCAGTAGCGAAGCGGCCTGTGGTTGTCTGTCTACAGGGTACGCCTGATCTATTTAGAGTGAATTTCAGTTTTTACCTCTAAGTTTGACATTTTTGACGCTAATTATCCCATTTAAGAGAATTTCATCCGGCATACCCCATTTAACAAAAGTGTTGCCAGGGTTTACCCACTTCTATTTTTTATGAGCATTCTGATTCATGGGTCCCGATTTCAAAGTCCACGTGCCATGCCACGTCGTCGGTTTTTCTGGGTTTTTTTCCTCATGTGAAACCAGTCCGCGCCACTGAGCCCGACCGGATCGCTGAACCGCACGCATCGTCAGTCGTGGCGATCGACGCTCGACCCGGGCCGCACCGCGTTCGCGTCTAGCCTAGCGCACGCACCGGTCGCCCGGCTTCTTACCGCACGCACCGCTCTCGCTCGCGCCTAGGGTTAGGGATTCGCTTACGACGGCGACAGCGACGGCGTGTGCTGAAGGGAAATGATGGCAGCTGCAGGTGCTGAATGACATCGACGGCAACTGCGGGTGCTGAATGGCGGCAACGGAGACGGCGGGGGCCTAAGGGCTGCGACGGTGGCGGCGGTGCTGAAGGGCCGCGACGGTGGCGGAGGGTGTTGAAGGGCGGCGACGACAACGGCGTGCGGCTGCCGTGCCTCGAGCGTGTAGTCCCATGCTGGCGCGTTATCCCGCCCCGCCAGTCACTGTCAGCAAGTTCAGGTATTTCTTTCTTCCTCTGAATTGTTTCTCCATGGAACTAGACTCCCTGTGCATACATCGTTGGCCTACTGTATGTGTGAATAGTTCTCGCTTGATGTAGGGTGCAGTTAACTCCTCCGGTGATTCTGTGATGGTTGGTTTGATGATGCTCCGGAGATCCATGGGCAAAGTCCAAGGTTTACCCTCTCCTCTAGTGATCCATGCGTGGCGCAACAGACTCCAGCGAGATATGCGTGGCAGGATTGGATGGGATCGTGGTGCATCAGACTCAAGCGACCTGTAAATCGGTGAGGACATGCGTCTGCATGTGCTTGCCATCGGCCCGGTCCGGTCGGCAGAAGCTGGCGAATCGGTTTAGTCTGTAGAAAAGTCGCCAAGGAAAAAACCCGACGACGTGGCACGCCACGTGGACCTGATAATCGGGGCCCATAGATCAGAACACTCATAAAAAATAGAAGAGGGTAATTTGTGGCAACACTTTTGTTAAATGGGGTATACCGGATGAAATTCTCTTAAATAGGGTAATTAGCGTCAAAAATGTTAAACTTAGGGGTAAAAACTGGAATTCACTCATCTATTTAACTACAAAGGAGGCATCATGGAGTGTGAAGCTGTACCTGATAGTAGCGCAACTACATGGCATGCTGTCCTGATTGTCGGTTATGGTATGGATCCTGATGGCGTTAAGTATTGGCGCTTCAAGAACTCGTGGGGAAAGGATTGGGGCGAGGGGGGATTTGGGAGGATCCGTAGGCACGTTACTGACGAGCGAGGTGCCTTGGGTATGTTTATGTATGGAGGACTATATCCAGTGATTGACTAACATCGGATGGCACATCTTGGTTAGACCTTTGTTTGTGAAATCCCACCTCTTTTTTGTTGTAGCTCTAGATTTTGCCTCACTAGCAACTTGACCGGTGATCTTTGTTATGTTATTGTATGACATGCATGATTTTATATCTATTCCATGGTGAACTTCGTGCTAGGATGACAGGTTGCTACCCATTTTGAACTTGTCTGGTTTGGTTTGTATTAAGAGGGACTGAGCCACGTGAGAGCCAACCCCGCCGATGGACTCTTCCTCAACGGTGATGATCACCTTGTGGGACTTGGCGAGGCTCCTGATGAGAGAGCGTGGTCTAACGGCTTGCCGTGGTCCAACAGCTTGCCGAAACCTGGCATCTGCGACGGTGACCCTCTGGTCGTGGCCATGCTGCTCCACCATGGCCACCACCACCACGCAGTACTGCACCGCGGACCCATAACCCAGCAGTGCTACCCTCTCACCCTCGATTATAGTCCTGCCTTTGCCGACTTGAATCCTCCGGTACAAATCTATTGACGCAGCTTTAGTGTACGTTGTACTAAAGCACACGTTGTACTAAAGTTGCGTCAATTAATTTAGGATCTCAGAAGGAGTAGTTTGTTGCTTGAGTTATGTTGATTGATTGACTTATTATGAGGTTGATCCGAAAAATTAATGTACCTCGATGGCAGTGCCTTTGTTGTTTTCCGGCAACGGGACACCAACCATGCCGTTGCCTCTCGGATAGCAGAAGCATGAGGGGCGGTTGTCAATGGCCACGGCAGTGGCGGCCATGTTCAACAACTCGGCCTCCATAGTGGGTGGGCCCGTCAGTGCCGGCAAGCCCCACCCTGTCCACGTCGAATCTCATCGGGAGCTTCTAGGTCCACTTCGTGCACCACCTGATCGTAGCCTTCCAATCAGATATAGTGGCCTGTGGCTTCGCATCATTCAGCGGAAATACCTTCGCGGCCAACCTCTCGCTTTCTGGTAGCGGTCTGGGGGCTTCCAGTTCTAGCAATCCATCATCCAGCTCCTTCCAGTCCTTCGGATTGGTACCTCGATTGAGGTAGGGTCCGGCACCGCCACGCTGTTCTGGTTCGATAGATGGACTGGAGACTCGCCCCTCATGGCTCGCTTTCCCAACCTGTTCTCATCGTGGCTGCCCCGCGGATTTCTGTCGCGACATCCTTTATTGACTTGGGGCAACTCGCGTTCCGGAAACCTTTCGGCCCGGCTGAAAACGCGGACTGGCAGGAGCTGCTCGACTGCATTGTATTGCATGAGCCTGATCTCACGACTGAAGATGACCAATCCAGATGGCGCCTAGTGCCGTCTGGGCAATTCCCCACTAAATCTCTCTACCAGACCATCGCCCCCTCGCTTGGCCATGAGGCGCTCACCTCCATCTGGGAGATTCGCCTCCCTCTGAAAATTAGGATCTTCTTGTGGCAATGGATTCGCGGTCGCCTCCCGTCCGGCGTGGAAGTCCTGAAGCGCAATGGCCCTGGTGATGGTCGTTGTCCGCTTTGCAGGCCTGACCTGCGTGTCCGCACAATTCATATGGAGCTGTTTCCGCGAGGTAGTGGGTGGAAGCTGGGACCACAACAACTTCCCCGCTCTCTTCATCGAACTCCAGGCGATTCCACCCGCGTTGCGCCACATTAGGTAGCTGGCCATTGGGGTGCTTGCCTGGACGCTGTGAACTGTTACGAATAAACTTGTGATTCAGCATATTCCTCTTCGTCGTGCTACTGACGCTTTGTTCAAATGGTCTGGTTACTTGCAGCTTTGGCGGCCCCTTAGCCGTCCCAGTGAGAGAGACGCCATCACCTCCATCAACACCCAGCTTCGCGCAATGGCTCTCCAGATGGCTCCACTGCTTCCCCCTCCACCACCGGAACCAGATTAGATCGTCGTCATCTTGCCACCGCCACCGCCTTCTATGTGTTTTATCGTAGTGCCCCTGTGTTGGGCTTGTTGTGCTGTGCCCATAGATTTTTTTTTTTAGAAAAGGAGGATGACCCCCGGCCTCTGCATCT
This sequence comes from Triticum urartu, assembly GCF_003073215.2. Taxonomy (NCBI): domain Eukaryota; kingdom Viridiplantae; phylum Streptophyta; class Magnoliopsida; order Poales; family Poaceae; genus Triticum; species Triticum urartu. The sequence goes on along the minus strand of NC_053022.1, from coordinate 12,095,061 downwards.
GGGAGATGCATATGGCCATTTTATTGATTATTCACGAGGACCTTACAAAGTATTACAACAAAATTTCTGAATTCGCCATCTTGGCAACATATGCCACTACTCCTATCCATATGATGAAGGGGTGCTACCTGGGCCAAATACCCGGTCTACTCACCTAAGCCTATCATCAAAAGCCAGAAGCCCCAGCCGAGCCACATACCTGGTCTGGGGCATAAACTGGTCTGACGCACTCACATGTGTCGTCGCTGCCATCTTCCACAGGTCCGTCTTCAGAACAGATATTGAGGCTTCTACCTTGTCAGGCCACGCCGCCATCGACGCCACCTTGACGCCAGACAACTACCTCCACTTGCGCGAGTCCATCACCGCGCATCGGGCGCCGATCTCCACTGCACCACGCCCCTGTGTTGGGCTTGTTGTGCTGTGCCCACAGATGAACTTGGGTCTGTCTGTTTGTGTGTGTGTGTTGGACCTAGCCTGCGGTGGCGTTGTGTTCGTGTGTGGTGTGTTCTGTTGTTATCTTGATACTTTGTGCTTGGTGGTTGCTTTACTTATAAAGCGGGGCGAAAGCCTTTTTCGATAAAGTAAAACATGTCATAAGGTGGGGCACAGAAGAACCCTATGGCAAAGGACTGGCTATAGTATGTACTTTGTGAACAGAGGAGAATGGGACGCATGACAAACCTCCGTCATAGTGGAAGTTGTGCAGGAGGGAGGCATCATTGTTGATCCAAAGTGTCGCGAGGTTGGCTGTCGGATAGCCAAAGCCTTTTACCATGGAGAGCACGGGTGCTGCAGTTGCAAGCGGGAGGAAGAACAGACTGGCATGACGACCCATGGTGCTTGAAGTTGAACGGAAACGGAGACTGCATGCATGAAAAGCCGATAAGCAACTGATGACATGAGTGCAGGGATGAGCTTGTGGAGGGGAAAGTAGAAATGATACCGAGTCAATGGAGCTTGATCGCTGGAAAGAGGATCTCGGCAGCACGGTGGTGCCAGGGCTCCCACTGATTGATTATCGTCTCCCTCTCACAGTTTAATATTTTGGACTATATGGTAGACATTATCATCTCAGGGGTCTAACTAGTTCCAAAAGTTCACTATCTAGCTCTGTTGGCCCAAGTCATTTTCATGGTAGTTGCTCGCCTGCTGCGCACTATTCCTTATTCAACACAAAACTTGGTGTGGATGTTAACACAAATATTTTCATAAGAAGCTTGATATGTGGTACCAAGGAATATGCCACACAATTCAGAGGTCCCTGATTTGCACTAAAAAACGGCAAGTAAGACATCCAAGAGAGCGGCAGCGTCTTTTCATGTTGTTGTTTTTTAGTTGTCTTTTCATGTAATATACTCCCTCCGTTCCTAAATATAAGTCCTATTACAGATTTCAATTGGAACTATATATGGAGTAAAATGAGTGAATGTACGCTCTAAAATATGCCTATATACATCTGCATGTAGTTCTTATTGAAATCTCTAAAAAGACTTATATATGGTCATCAAGGAAGGAGTAATACTATATTTGCTGCTGGCACAAACCATTGTTGACGGGTTCCTGACTTGATGGACGGGTTGCCATTTGGGCATAGTGCATGTTGATGATCGTGTTGGCCTGCTGCAGCTGTCTTGCCAGTTTCCTGCCGCCTTGATGGTAAATGGTGTTGCTGGAAGTGCCGTTCTTTCTGCACTTTTCACAGACTTGCCTCGGAGCTGCAATGCAGGCGCATCAGAATTTCTTTCTACCAGGCACCTAGCATGTAAGTTCACATTCCCACTGAGTCCATGTATAAATCTTCTGAGAATTGTCGGGGTCAGAAATTGTGTTTCTGCATGGATCTTTTACTTGTTGAGGAAGGGGTGTGAACAGAAAGAGCAGCCATTTTTTTGTTTGTAAGATGCAAATTATAAGTTCAATTTTCATCCACTATCTTAATTATTCCAATTATCTAGACTGAGGTGGAACCAGATAATTAGGCAAACCCTAATTCAAAGGTATCCATTGTTTTCTTGTCGTGACGAAATAAGTGTGGTATTCAGGGATCATATGTATATTTCCGCTGCAAAAGCATATAGTTTATGAAAAGTAGGATATGGGGTGATGAAATAACCCAATATAACAGTGCAACTGGATTGTTGTTGCTAGAAATTCTCATTAGGTAGACACCTGCACCTGCACAATAGCAATCATCATGAGGTATGTGTTCCACCGGCATTCATCCTTATAAATAGCAACCATCTATGGGCGCCAAATGACAACTCGTTTATTAATTAAATTACTACTGATTGGAAGTCCTGACATCAACTACCAGTAAGATGAATTTTTAGAGTGCTCTCTTGAGGTCAGAAATTTCTAAAGATCAAGTCTTTGTCACTGAAGGAAGAACAACCTTAGATATCCCTAACCTTTTTGTAAACACCTGCGAGAATACTACCTAGAGTAGCATTAGACTTCACTAATTAAGCCTGTACATCTTATCTGGCTTCGAACTAGCTTCAGATGTCCAGGTCCTGAAATGGTCATTCTAGTCGTTTTCGTCATCATATAAAGAAATTGCAGTGGTAAGCATTAGTATTTTCGGTTCGTGTCAAGAAACAACGTCAAGGACTTTCAATCAACAGTCCAATTGAGGCTTTTTGTATCAGCTTTTGGACTATGCAGGTGTTGTAGTTTTGATCGTTGGTAGAAAACTCTAGCCTCGCTTATTGCTGCTGTTTCTAACGGAGTTGTTGGTTGAAATCCTGGACTGCACTCGCGGGGACTAAAATTCATTTTATGTCACGAGCTGCTAATCCAATTAACTTTATATTTCTACTGATGATTTCATTGCAATATTATCTTCAATCTTGGATCCTCATGTTGATATATTTTGACCACCTTCTCCGGTGGTAGTTACAATATTAATGCCATTCATTTACTAGGTTATATTCATATAAGTTGCCAGATTATAAGAACTTGGAGGGTCATGGAGCCCAGGCCCTTGCGCATGGGCGTTGGGGCGGATTGTTGTGCCGATCGCCACCAGTCCAGTAGCGAGGACTGGCGGGGCGCATGTGATCCATAGCTTTTCACTCAACTATTCTGTTTTGTCATGAATCATAGAGGCAATCCCAAGGCAGGTGTCTCTGCCCAAAGAAAAAACACCACATACTGTACTAGTGATGTACCTAGCCCAGATATTGTTATGGAAGATGATGTTTAAATCCCTATTACAATAAAGTTTAATCGGAAAATCAATCCATACATTTGGTCATATGAAATGTAAAGTTACTCACTATAGTAACAACAAATACAACAAAGGTTGACACTAATAGCTACCTATTTTATTCAACTTAACATACGTACATGCCGTTGAAACTCCGATCCGTAAACAAACCTAAGGATTACGGGACCTATGCAATGTGAGAAGGCGCCCTGCAACATCTGTCATTGATGGTCTTTGATCTGCATCAAGGTTAAGACACTCAAGAGCAATCTCTGCCAACTTGTTAAGAAATCCCAAATCTCCTGTTGTTGCAATTTCCTTATCAAAGAGCTCAATCATACTCTCCCCTTTTTGTTGACACTCTAGGAAGCTCCTCACTAGGCTATTATTTTCAGAGTCAGTGGCGCTCTTCCTGCTAATGAGCTCTAAGATGACAACACCGAAACTATAGACATCACTTTTGTCGGTCAATCGACCTGATTGTAGGTACACAGGATCCATATAAGACATGTCACCTATGACGTTTGCAGTGTGGTACTTACCTTTTGCAAGCAACCTCGATATCCCAAAATCCGCGATCTTCGGGGAAAAGTTCTCATCCAAGAGTATGTTTGCTGGTTTAACATCACCATGCAGGATTTTGTTATGGATTTGTGAGTGCATATAAGCTAGACCTTGTGCTGACTCTTCAAGAATACTTAGACGTACATCCAAGTCGAGAAGCTCCTCGTTGTCAGCACGATAAAGATTGTCCTCCAAGCTTCCTTTGGAGATGAATTCATAGACGAGCATGGGGTTATCCACTTCGAGGCAACAACCTAAAAGCCTTACAATGTTCTTGTGGCTGACTTGAGACAGGATGATGACTTCATTTGGAAATTGCTCCTTTTCTAGCACACTACGACCATTCGGTTTCTTTACTGCGACAGTAGCTCCATCAACAACACCCTTGTAAACTTCACCAAAACCACCTTTACCAATTAGATTGCTACTCTTCAAAATTGGTTTCAGATTGTCCCTTGTGTAAATCTTAATAGTTCTAGCTTTCTCTAATGTAAGCCCACCATTCTTTCGGTAAAAATCTCTGGCCTTCTGCTTCTCTTTGCGAAGAACAAAAAAGAATGCCAGAAATGCCAAGACAAGAATGCCACCAATTGCACCTACATGGACAAAGAAACAAGCTTCACTATTGTAATAATCAAAGTTTATGGTCACTAATTAGTTGGCCATGGAACGTAACTATTTTAATAATCAAACTTAATTTTTGAGTTTATGCTTGGTATGAAGCGCAAGCAAATATTTTAAAATGGGTAGCAAGATACTTACAAATTGAATGTAACCGTTCAATTAGGGATCCTAATATATACTATAAGATTGAGGATTATCTTTCTGTTCAGCAGGTAGTTTAAATTGTGGTAAATTCTTGTGACTTGACTTGTGAGCCTCAAACAATACGAATACATATTAGAGAAGAGATAGTTGCAAGAATAATTTAACTAGCTCTGTGTATGTATTTTGGGGCGACTAAGAGAGAACAATTTACATAACTAAATTAGCAAAAGCGATGGCATCAATACATTGAGAAGTAACAGGTGTAGTAGGAGTATGATGTTTACCTATGGAGATTTGTGCTGCAAGTGCGAACTGTTGAGTACATGGTTCTGTTCTTGGGTCATGGCTCCGATAACCTGCAGGACATTCGCATCCGTACCATCCTTGGGTGTCCTTGCATACACCATAGCAAGGATACTTGGCAGGATCTGCACATTCATCTATATCTGTGTCCCGGCCGCAAATTCACAAAATGAATATTATTTAGAACATTGGTCAAGAAGAAACATAGTTTTGTATGTTTTCATCTACTAAGGTTTTTTCAGTCTCAACTGATTTAGAAAATGTGTGATTTCAATTCAATGAAGAAAAATTTAACTATATATGGAAACAAATATACAAATTGCATATTCACCAAATATTGAGATTGTAATCAACTAGTACTGCTAGAAATACTGCTCCAACACTGACCGTCCACCAACCACCCGTCAGTGGTGATGCGCAGCACTAACCGATCAGCCATGATCGATGAGTGAGGGCTATGCTACCAAGTCAACAACGACACCACTTTACGACCAGTCAGGTTTTTTTTTAACCAAACGATCAGTTAGGTGACCTGTCAGTGGTGAGTCTTTTGTCCTCTCCATGATGTCCCATCACTCATCTTTCGCTTAGATCGGCCTGTTAGTGGTCATATTTCACCACTAAGAGCATGTTTAACAGATTCCCAATATCTAATAATATTTAGATATGAATGGGGCAAAAACAAGCTTCAACAGGTCTCCAATGCTCAATATTGTTTGGGACGCCCCAAATAATTTAGCCCGACTTCCCAAATATGGAGGCACTTGAGCTTCTTCCAATACTCTCCCAAATAACGTGAGGCCCATATATATGTCAGTTGCTGCTAACTCTATCACCCGGCGCTGCCCGTGCCACCGTTGTTGCCGACCACGCCACCACCGCCTTCGCCGGCCACCGGACCACAGAGCGTTGTTGCCGCCATCACAGCCCACTGCAATCGCCGTGGCCGCTGCTACCATTGTCACCGCCTGCCGCCACCACCACCTGCCGTCAGAGAGAGAGAGAGAGAGAGAGAGAGAGAGATGCGAGGTTGGGTGCACATGGGGTTATTAAGGATTTGCGAAAGCATCCATCCCAATAACACAAAAGTAGTTATTTGAGAGCCTCAACAAGTGATTACTGGAGTAGTTTTTATTGAGGATTTGAAGATGCTCAGCCCAAATTAGCCACCAGCCAGTTATGACCACCACCACGCCATTACAACATCACCAACAGTTTCCCTTTCTTGTAACGATTCTGGTTTAGGGGGAGTTAGGCCAAAATCCGTGCTCCAATAGTTTCCATAGAACTTAAAAGAAAAATTAGGGGACCAATATAATCAGTCCAACTACCCTTCCATCTAGGAGGCTCTAGCCAATGCAACGAAAAGGCCGATCTGATGAAAGAGACTAGGCAGCACATTATACGTCAACACTCTCCCTCACGTGTGGCTCCCTCAGGGCTAAACGTGGACCGAAAGTGGGCTGCAATTTAATTGCGCCAGCCGGGTCTTGAACTCAAAACCTCTTGGCTCTGATACCATGTAGAAGTGCATACTCTAGCCAATGCAACCAAAAGACCGATCTGATGAAAGAGACTAGGCAGCACATTATACGTCAACACTCCCCCTCACGTGTCTTCCGGTAAACATTCCTCTGAATCGTAGCGGGAGCCAACTGCTGAAAATTCAGCCCCCTAGTACGCTCGCCTCCACGCGTTGCTCAGGCGGCGCCGCACTACTTGGATCGCCGATGATGAACTCTGCCGACTCTGCCGCCCCTCTAGTCTAGCCATCGAGTCCGCCGCCCGCCCAACTGGTCCTCGTGGCTCGGGGTGTCTGTCGCGACTCCTGCCCGCAGCGCCCGCCTCTTCGACGTACCTCACGTGGCCGACCAGCTGTTCATCACCACCTCACCGTGCTGCCCATCTTGCCTCAGCCCACTACGGGCCACCTCACCATGCTGTGGCACTGCCCCGACCATCTAGCCCACCGAACCCTGCTGCCTTGCCCGCCTCGCCCCGCTGCGGGCAGCCCGGGCCAGGTTGATGGTTATCCAGCTGAGCTCAAAGGACCTTGCTGCAATTAAAGTTTTGGTTTGCAATGGCTCGAGGCTGTTTTTCTTATTTCGAGGACCTAAATGTAATTAATTATTTACTTTTGTATGCTAGTTAAGAAAGAAATATGAAGAAAAAACATGTTTTACATGAAAGATATTTATGGGTCATGCTAAAGCACAATACCTAAGTACCTCCCATAAATTAGATCAACACCCCATAAAACCATATATTTAGGGGGAGTTCTTTTACAGGTCTTGTTCTCTTATAACTCCGCGGTCCTTGTCTTTCTTCCAAACCCTACCCTCCCACCGCCGGCAGCTATTCTTCCTTCCGTTGTCCCCTACCTAAACCTACCTTCCGCCGCCGATCCATTGCTGGTATCTACCTTCTTTGCCGTGACAGGCGAGGGCCGTTTGACCTCTTCACCAATCCGATGCCAAGGTGACAGTCTCCCCACTGCCATGGCGCCCTCTCAAATAAATAAAATTGTAGTCAGACTAAAAGCACGGAAACTTACTGATGCATCCGTCGTCGACGTAAGCGTTGCCCTCGTAGCCTTTGGAGCACTTGCAGTTGTAGCCAGGTCCATTGGTCGAGTTGACGCAGTCGCTGTGGGCGCTGGCGCAGGCGTCCTGACCCGTCTTGGCCGCTTGCTTGCATGATAGTATGTCCTCGGAGATGGAATCGTTTACGCGAATGGCCCAGTCCAGCCACACCGGCATGATCTGGTGTGTGTTCATCTTGAGGTCGGACCGCTGGAAGGTGTAGTTGTTCCTGTCAACGAGGAAGGCGTAGTCGCACGGGCTGTAGTCCATCATGGCGGAGTGGTCGTACTCGTGGAAGTTGAAGTAGTAGTCAGTGAGCCCCGGCGGGATGTTGACGTGGCAGCACCCGACGCCGTCGCAGAGGCCGTCCTGCGCGCTAGCCGAGTTGTTGCAGTAGGACATGCACCCGGTCTGGTAGGCGTACTTGTAGTTGCTGCCCTTGGTCGGTTTGCTGAGTGCGAAACCCATGGTGTTGCAGCCGACGACGACGAGCATGTTGTGCGTGTTGGAGATGCGGTAGACGCCGTCATTGTTCATCGTTGTCTCTCCATAGTCCCAGTTTTCATAGGTGTCGCTCGGGTCGGAGGCGTTGTAGCACTCCCACCCAATGGGAAGCATCACCTGCGACTCATCTGGATCCAGCGACAGCTTGAGCACCCGGAGGGATGTGCCGGCGAGCACAGGGCCAACGTTGATGCACTCGATCTCGAAGCCCTTGCGGAAGCAGCCGGCGCCGATGCCGAAGGGGTAGGGGATATCAACGCCGCCGCAGCTCGGCTGACACCCACGAGTGGTCGCGGTGGTAGCTGCTGTTGCAGCTGCCGCTGCCCCAAGGAGCAGCAGCAACATTAATGATGTCCACAGTCTCAGCATTGCTGACCGTATGTTGGTCTCCGGCAAGAGTAGTGAGAGTTTTATAAGTAGCCAACCCTCTAAAAGGATGCGCCACATCTCCATCTCCAGCGAAACAAAAGTCAATAACATGACAAAAGTTTCTCAAGGAACTGTGGCAAATAAAATACAAGGGGTGCGACTCATGACCATGCTACGTCCTTCAATGTACCATCATCCACCAATCACAAATATCGTTCAGACATATATATGATTTTTTTACGGCTAATATATCCCATCAAATACGATAATGTAGCCGTTACATCGTACATGACACATGATAATGTGTACACACTAACTTGACTTATCATGTGTACACACTAACTTGACTGCTCAATTATTGTAGTTGTTGTGTGTGCGCAAATGACTTGCACTACTCCTTGACCGTGATCGCAACCCAATCTAATTAATGCGTTTGGAGCCACACTTTTCATGTGAAGACAAGCACGGATTTGGCCTCATGGCAATAATGCCTCTGCCTGAGTCCATCCTCTATTAAATTATCACTTACGACAATTCAAATTCAAATTCTTTATCATCACCCATAAATCAAATATTGATTGTATACACCATATATTTAATATATCCCATCGAATGGGTTGTGCTATCTTATTTTCTATTGAAATAAAAAGGCAATAATATGGCCATTACAGCATACATGACATATACAAGTTTGTCATGATTATGCATAAACACTTCACTTCTCAAAGTACCGCGAATGCTGTGTATGCACCATATATATGCAAGTTACATTATGAAATGACCTCCACTCCTGCTTAACCCTGGTTGTAACCCAAACTAATTAATGGAGCTGGAGCCACACTTTATCAATCTCAAAATGTTGTGCCAACTCAATATTTCGGAGGTTTTCACAGGGATAGAGTCTGTGTGCGTGTGTTCATAGAGTTGAGTGTATGTACATGTATATGAGCACCTGCATTTGTACTCTGTTATTTTTTTTAAAAGATCAGATCTATCATAAAGATACACCACAAGTACAAAACACCTCAACATAATAAAAATTACATCGAGGTTCATGGACCACCGAACAACAATTACTTATCATAATAAAAAACCTAGAGCTAGCCATTCGTTCCATGTCAAGACAAAAAAGTCTGCCTTTGGTCTCATTGCAACGACGTCTCCTTACGTTCGTCCTCTATTGAATTATTGCTTATGAAAATTTGATTTGTTTACTTTCATGCATTTCACAAAGAAAACAAAATTACACATTCCACCCTAAACTTTATCTGAAGTGTTCAGTGTTCATATCAATACACAAAAACTCATCCAAGAGAATGTTTATCATAAAAGGATCAGCAAGCTCAAGGCATGCTGATGCCTACAGAATGAAAGACGCAATAATATGACAAAAATTTCGCAAGAAACTGTGGCAAAGAAAAGTCAATGGCTAGATCAAACTCTTCATCAAGGAGTGGCCCCACTATCTTGACCATGAAACGTCCTTTAACCAACCAGATCTACAAATCACAAATATCATTGATATACACGGTCTCTTTTTATAGATAATATATCCCATCAAATAGGATAATGTAACCATTACATCGATCGTACATGACACAAGCATGTTCGTCATGATAATGTGTACACACTTAACTGCTCAATTGTTGCAGTTTGTTGCCTATGTACAATATACAAGTTCCATTTTCAAATGACTCACACTCCTCCATGACCTCAATTGCATCTCAAACTAATTAATGCGCCTTGAGCCAGATTTTCCATGTCAAAGCAAGCACAGATTTGGCCTGATTGAAATAATGCCTTTGCCTACGTCCATCCTCTACTAAATTATCACTTATGATAACTCCAACTTTTGTCATCATTCACAATCATATATCGGTAGTATACAACATAGATTTATGCTAGTATATCCCATCGAATGGGTTGTTCCATCTTCTTTTTTCCATTCAAATAAAAATGTAATAATATAGCCACTACAACATACATGGTACAAACATGTTCGTCACGATTATGCGTACACACTTAACTGCTCAAAGTATCGTGGCTGCTGTCTGCATGTCAAAGTATCGTCACCCTGGGTGAGGAATAGTTATTCTTCACCCCTTTCTATTTTACCATCAATGCACCGTAATTTTACATTTCATAAATTTTGACTTATTTCCAACATAAAAAGAGACAGTAAGAAAACATATAATCGCCGTAAAAAATATTTTATGTTACGTAAAATTACAAACGTAAAAAGTTAGTGTAAAATGTACATAAACTGCAAATTTTCTTGTCTTACGACCTATACTTTTATTTTTTATGCCAAATTTTACGTAGTGAATCAATAGGAATGTAACTATTTGAATTCCAAATGTAATTTAATTATGACGTGATCGTAAAATTACCTCGGGTGGAGAATAATTTATTCTGCATCCTGGGTGATGAATAGTATCACTATATATAAAAGAATTAAAGCTACTAAGCTAGGGCTGCTCCCACGCATTTGAAGTACTTGGTGTGAGTGCATACCAAGCTGACACGTAGCAGTTTTTTTATTTAGTACCCTACTAGATTGTTTCTTTGGTGTTTGCTACCTTTGCTCCCATGCATTTGAAGTACTTCGTGTGAGTGCGTACCAAGCTAACACGTGGCAGTTTTATTTATTTATTTCGCTACTAGATTTTTTCTTTGGTGTTGGCTACCGTTATTTAACACAGTCTAACGCAGTTGCTCACGTATACATACATACGCTCATCCCTAAGAACGCATACACGTGCACCCTACCAAAAATCGTCGAGATACTGAGCCGTTACAAAAACTTGAGATTGACGTAGTCACAACAGACGTCTTCGTAGTCGACAAGAACGTCTCCTGCTACTGAACGAATATCACCAGAGAGTTTGAAATAAATTCAGGAAAATACGAGCACCGGTGCCAACACAGTACAACACATATGCTCAGTTCCACAAACCCATATGAGCTGACATGTGTTGGATACTAAGCTGGTACAATATCTTGAGATTGAAAAAGTCACAACTGGCGTTTTCGTAATCACAGGAACGTCTTCTACCACTGGACAAATATCACTAGAGTCTAAAATAAATTCAGGAAAATGCAAGCACCGTTGGCAACACAGTACAACACGTATGCTCAGTTTCACAAACCCATATGAGCTAAGCCCACACAGTACAACACGTATGCTCAGTTCCACATACCCATATGAGCTGACATGTGTTGGCTTTTAAATTAGGTCACTACTGGTTTTTTCAACAACCAATATGAGATGGATGCACTAACTGCAGCCACCCCTTCCGCCCCGGCTTCTCCGCAAGAACCAACAACTCGAGACCTCCTCTTGGTCGGTCCGATCCCTCCGCCCGTCATCGTCAGTCAGCAGGCAGCAACTGACACCACCTTGGCCTCCGCTCACGACTCATCAGTCTCCAATGTCTTCTCCTTCCTCGCCGTCAACACCTATGAGCCGGTCTCTCCTACCGGGATCATTTTGGGTAATGACCAACATTGACTCTCCTCTTCGCCAATCAATCAAATCAAAACTATATTACACATCACTCTCATCTTCGCCAATCAATCAATCTAAACTATATTACACATACTTACTGCAACTGTTCATGCGGGGCTCTTATCACTTATTATTGATTGTTAGCGGATGCCCCAGATGGAGATGTCAAGTATTTACAACTGTGCCGGTTCACTGGACATTGCAAAGTTCCCTGTGTACATCCCTTGATGTTGCGTAAGTATGGTGGGACTGCTTTGAAAGACTTGGCAATCTGTTCAAAGCTAAGGGTGCATATCCATATTTCAGTGAACTGAAAGCACTGCGTGATGGACTGGATGGCCTCGCTTCTCTTCAGCATCAGGTAAACTTCCAATCCCTTGACATCTACTAGCATGTACCCGCGCGGCGGCACGCCGCGCCTCGTCAATACATTGTGTTTATATATGTTAATTTTGATAGTTGAGGTTACAATCATAAAAGAAGAAGCTAGAAATGACACATTTATCATCACCGTGCATATGTATTAGTGTTAAGTTTTGTATATATGTTGCTTTTGTCTTGTTTTATAAACTTAAACTTAAAATGAAAATCTTTGGGTCCATATGTTAGTATGAAAAAGGCAAAACATGCATAAAAGCAAATTCATAAGTTTGTAATGAAAAAAATGGCAAGACATGATAAAAGCAAATTGAGGACGATACACTAATTATTAGCATGAGTGCTACATCTTACAAAGTCCAAAATACACATCGACACTTTCTTAATTAGACTAAACACATTTCATTTATTCATGACAGCGCAGCTTCCTGCCTGTGATGAACTTCTATAGATCTTTTGCAAATTGGTGCATATCTTTGCCAGGATCTTAATCTGTCTTGTGAATTTATTTTGCTAGGATCTTAGTCTGTCTTGTGAATTTACTTTCCTAGGCGGCTGTCATTGGTTGGTGTGTGCCTTCTCTTGCATTGGAAAAAGGTTTCTCTTTGTGACTTCAAATGTGTGATAGTTATGATTGATAATCAGGTGATGCTATAGTGAGCACAACCTTGAACCGCTCACGATCGGAGGCGGGAAGAAGCATGGCCAGACGCAATGGGGCCGCTATCCTATGACGTGTTTAAAGATCAAACAGAAATCATCATTGGGAGAGAAAGACATGCTCCGTTCGATATTGTGCCCCGTCGGCCCAATGCACGTGCATGCGCCATGCACGCAAGCGCGCATGTACGCCACGGGGTGCACCTATCAGCACCAGGCGCATGTTCGGGGGACCCTAGCAATAACGCACACACACAAACCAACGTGCATGGCCCATGCAACCAATGGCCGCCGCCGAGCCACTGCTATGGCCTCTTTCAATAAGATGTGCCCTAGCCTATTCCATCTCTTCTGGGAGTAAGACATGTTCTCTACCATTTTCCATGTTGCAAGATGTATCACGCATGTCAATAAAAAATGCATCCTATGCAACTCGCTTATGTGCACAACTTACCTTTTCTAACTAAAAAGTAATGACTTCAAACTTATGCTCATAAAACTCTTAATTTTAGAACTGAATCTATCACACAAAATAAAAATATCATATATAATCATAGCTCATTTCTGAGGAATTAACAAAAGAAACAACGAAATACCAGGCTCTACATCAGACAAACAGCCAATAGCAGGAACAACATCACGTCCACATGACTCCGCCGCGCAAAATGGGACCTCTGCCAATGTAAAACAAACTGCGCAAATAAGTGCGCGGACAAACAGCAGCCACCTATAAAATTCAGCCAAACTAAATGCACAAACCGAGAGTAGAATCGATGGGCCGCTTGCCCAGCTGGATCTCCTCCCTACGCCACCTAGCAGAAGCATCACTATCTAACTCCAACAACGAAACAGAACAATTAGTCCACATTAACAGGCAAAACACGAATGGACGGAAAGAAAAGAGAACTCAAACCAGATTGCGCCAGAACATCCACCGAAACAGGAGATCGCCCAGAAGAATCACGCACAGGAGGCGAACGACGCATAGAGCGACCAAACCGAGACGGCGAGCGAAGATGAGAAGATGAAACACCTCGCAAGACAATGGCCCGATCCGCCGAAACAGCAGGAACACCACCACGGGCCGAACCACCTCGCCGATCAACTGTAGACGCCCGCGAGCGAGAAAGCCGGCCAGAACGACGCGGACCATTACAAGAAGAAACCATCGAAGCAGGTATAAGACGCAACTGGAAACCACAAGTACTACCGAAAGAAGCAAAGGAACCTATTTATAGCCTCGCACAAGAGGGAGGAAAGCAAAAAATCTCTGGAAGACACGAGAGAGCCCGCACCGATCAGCAACATCCTGAAGCAACGTCGACAGCGGCACCGCTAGCACCGTGTGGACAGGGTCACCGAGGTATGGAAAGCGGCACTGCTCCCTGACAAAGAACAACGGCCCACACATCACACATGCAGCAGCAGCACGTAAGCCCTACACGCACGCGACGCAACAGCCCGCGCATGCAGGAAGCACGCCGCACACAGCGCGAATGCGCGGCAGCAGTGCGCACGGCAAGAGAGCGAGGAGAAGACAGTCGTGCGCTCGCCGTCGTGCAGTTCAAGTGGAGGCGAATCGACATGAAGCTGAAGCACTCCTTGTGAGGGCTTCCGCGCTGATATACCGGAGGCAACAGATCCCCACGGCGACCTCACGGGCCGGAAACGGCGGGGTGCCGAAGAAATACGCAAGGTCGACGCGACGGCTGCGAGCTCAAGATGCATCCGGGCTGGGTGAGCTTAGGTGGAGAACAACACATCATGGTCTCACGAAGGCGAGGACGGCGCGCCGCCGCGGCCGGAGTTCCGCATCCCGGACGGACACGACCTCGGCTCTCCTTCATGCGCCATCGTCTCTAGATATGGCCATATGGGTCCGGTGCCAAAGGGAACATGGGGCCGGCAATAGGCTGGCTCTGATGAGGCATGAGCCGGCGAGGTGGAGCAGGAGCGTGTCGCAGCTCTGCCCATGTTGTCGGCAGCCATGGCATTCAACATATTCAGATCGAAGAGCATCCATGAGGATGAGCCACAGTTGTCGTGGCAGTCCTCCTTGATGGTCGGGAAACAAAAGAGGACGCCAGTGGCTGGGACGGTAGCCCGCCGCCGCTCCACGACTCGTGTTGCTGTTGGTAGCCTCCGCCGCTGGCGCCTCGGTAGTGCCCTTTGTATGCCATCGTCGATAGTTGCTGCATATGCCATCAGCTGGGTCACGCGGAGAAGAGATGGGAATACACCAATAGGGACGGCAGGGGGAGAAGAGCCGAATCTCAGCGCTAGGACGGGGAGGGCTGGGATGAGGCGTGGATCGGTGGATGGAAACAGCCCCAAACAATCCAGACGATGAAAGCCAGAACATGCGACGCAAGCGGCCGCCGAACCAGTGACACATGTGTTATAGGACGCAGTCAAATTGTAAACAGCCACGTACGTGGCATACCTCCCACCAGAACAAGGACACACGAGAAAAGGGGCCCGTGCAAATTCATTCACTACATTTCAGGAAACCTGTGATCATTTCCAATTGCTTCTGCGATCTGGCCGCTTTTCTCTCTATGCTCCCTCCACGAGGGCAATAATTCTTTTTGTACAGTATGCGATAGCCTTTGTGTGCCATTTTCATTTTGTGAAATCCCATGAGGCTTTGCTACTATTGTCTTTCGCATGGAACAACCCAACAACAATATGACTGAAGCTCTGAAACTTTGTGTTAATGGTTTGTCCTCGTGCATCAGTGTACGACCAACGTGGAGACGAGAACTGTCAACGGAACGAAGGAAGCGTGAAGAGACAAAGCCTCACCGTCAAGGGCTACTGTGGAGAAGGTGCTACCACTAGTAGAAAAGGGGCAAAGGTCCAGGCTGGGTCAGCCCATTAGTCTTGGTTCAGTCCAGAACCGGGACCAATGGGGGCATTGGACCCGGTTCGTGAGCCCAGGGGGCGGGCCGGGCCACGTGGGCCATTGTGAAGGAAATATGCCCTAGAGGCAATAATAAAGTTATTATTTATTTCCTTATATCATGATAAATGTTTATTATTCATGCTAGAATTGTATTAACCGGAAACATAATACATGTGTGAATACATAGACAAACAGAGTGTCACTAGTATGCCTCTACTTGACTAGCTCGTTAATCAAAGATGGTTATGTTTCCTAACCATGAACAAAGAGTTGTTATTTGATTAACGAGGTCACATCATTAGTTGAATGATCTGATTGACATGACCCATTCCATTAGCTTAGCACCCGATCGTTTAGTATGTTGCTATTGCTTTCTTCATGACTTATACATGTTCCTATAACTATGAGATTATGTAACTCCCGTTTACCGGAGGAACACTTTGGGTACTACCAAACGTCACAACGTAACTGGGTGATTATAAAGGAGTACTACAGGTGTCTCCAAAGGTACATGTTGGGTTGGCATATTTCGAGATTAGGTTTTGTCACTCCGATTGTCGGAGAGGTATCTCTGGGGCCCTCTCGGTAATACACATCACATAAGCCTTGCAAGCATTGTAACTAAGATGTTAGTTATGAGATGATGTATTACGGAACGAGTAAAGAGACTTGCCGGTAATGAGATTGAACTAGGTATTGGATACCGACGATCGAATCTCGGGCAAGTAACATACCGATGACAAAGGGAACAACGTATGTTGTTATGCGGTCTGACCGATAAAGATCTTCGTAGAATATGTAGGAGCAAATATGGGCATCCAGGTCCCGCTATTGGTTATTGACCGGAGACGTGTCTCGGTCATGTCTACATTGTTCTCGAACCCGTAGGGTCCGCACGCTTAAGGTTATGATGACAGTTATAATATGAGTTTATGCATTTTGATGTATCGAAGGTTGTTCGGAGTCCCGGATGTGATCACGGACATGACGAGGAGTCTCGAAATGGTCGAGACGTAAAGATTGATATATTGGAAGCCTATGTTTGGATATCGGAAGTGTTCCGGGTGAAATCGGGATTTTACCGGAGTACCGGGAAGGTTACCGGAACCCCCCGGGAGCTAAATGGGCCATGATGGGCCTTAGTGGAAAAGAGAAGAGGCAGCCCTACATGGGCTGCGCGCCTCCTCCTTCCCCTAGTCCTATTAGGACTAGGAGAGGTGGCCGGCCCCCTCTCTCTCTTTTCCCCCTCCGCGAATCCTATTCCAACTAGGATTGGGGGGGGGGGAATCCTACTCCCGGAGGGAGTAGGACTCTCCTGGCGCACCCCTTGTGGCCGGCCAGCCTCCCCCCTTTGGTCCTTTATATACTGAGGTAGAGGCACCCTAGAACACATAAGTTGATCCACGTGATCTATTCCTTAGCCGTGTGCGGTGCCCCAGCCACCATAGTCCTCGATAATACTGTAGCGGAGTTTAGGCGAAGCCCTGCTGCTGTAGTGCATCAAGATCGTCACCACGCCGTCGTGCTGACGGAACTCTTCCCCGACACTTTGCTGGATCGGAGTTCGGGGATCGTCATCGAGCTGAACGTGTGCTCAAACTCGGAGGTGCCGTAGTTTCGGTGCTTGATCGGTTGGATCGTGAAGACGTACGACTACTTCCTCTACGTTGCGTCATCGCTTCCGCAGTCTGTCTGCGTGGGTACGTAGACAACACTCTCCCCTCTCGTTGCTGTGCATCACATGATCTTGCGTGTGCGTAGGAAAATTTTGAAATTACTAGGAAACCCAACACCCTAAGGGCGGGAAGCGGCGGCCTTTGGTCCCAGTTTGTGGCACCAACCGGGACAAAAGGAGGGCATTGGTCCCGGTTGGTGCCACGAACCGGGACCAATGCCCCCCTTTAGTCCCGGTTGGTGCCACCAACCGGGACCAAAGGCCTTGTACTGCCCCGCGCCAAAACTTTAGTCCCACCTCGCTAGCTGAGAGAGCTTGAGAGTGGTTTATAAGCGCTGCTGCGCCTTCCCTCTCGAGCTCCTCTCAAATGCAGGCTTTCGGGCCTAACCCTGCGCTGTATGCATGTGGGCCTACTGGGCCTCCTGCGGGCTTGAATCCTGGCCCATGGTAGGGTTTCTAGTCGTATTCATGCCGTGGGGGCCCAGTAGGTGGCACTTTTTTGTTTTTTTCTTTGTTGCTTTATTTATTTTATTTTGTTTCTACTTACAACGAAATACTTATTGTTGCTATTTTTTCTAGTTTTTTTGTTTTGTTTTCTGCATTATATATTTTCTTTTATTTTTTGCTTTATTTTTTAATTCTTTTTGCTTTTAGTTTTAGAAAAATTATAAACTTTCTGTTAGTGCCATTAGTTTTCAAATTTGAAAACACTTTTTTTTGTTTTCTTTGTTGCTTTATTTATTTTATTTTGTTTCTACTTACAACAAAATACTTATTGTTGCTATTTTTATTTTTTTCTAGTTTTTTTATTTTGTTTTCTGCATTATTTATTTTCTTTTGTTTTTTTCTTTATTTTTTGATTCTTTTTGCTTTTAGTTTTAGAAAAATTATAAACTTTCTGTTAGTGCCATTACTTTTCAAATTTGAAAACACTTTTTTTTGTTTTTTTGTTTTCTTTGTTGCTTTATTTATTTTATTTTGTTTCTACTTACAACAAAATACTTATTGTTGTTATTTTTATTTTTTTCCAGTTTTTTTGTTTTGTTTTATGCATTATTTATTTTCTTTTGTTTTTTACTTTATTTTTAATTATTTTTACTTTTAGGTCAGCAAAATTATAAACTTTCTGTTAGTGCCATTAGTTTTAGAAAAAATATAAACTTTCTGTTAGTGCCATTAGTTTTCAAATTTGAATAGTTAAAATTTGAATTCTTTGAAATTTGTGTGAATCACAAGTTTGTGATTAACTTTACTAAAAAAATGAACATAGATGCACCTATAGAGAAAATTCGACCTAAATCCATAATCAATTTCTATGAATTTCAGAGAAATTCACTATGAATTTAGGTCAAATTCCCTGTATAGGGGCATCTATTTTCACTTTGAGAGGAGCTCAACAAGGCAGAGAGGGACGGGCTTATAAACCAGTGTGAGCGCCCTTCAGTTGGCGAGGTGGGACTAAACTCTGAGCGCAACGAGGACCAACCCTTTAGTCCCGGTTTGTGGCACAAACCGGGACTAATGGTCATGGGCCAGGGGCGAGGCGCATTGGTCCCGGTTCGTGCGTGGAACCGGGACCAAAAGGTTCAGACGAACCGGGACCAATGGCCCACGTGGTTGCCCTCTTGAAAGTGTTCTTGGTGAGAACATAATTGACAAGGAGCGAACCAGGATTAATGGTATTACGAGGGCCAAACCATAAGACATTAAAGCATTTCATCCTCTGAAAAAGTTGGCATAGCATGTGCATGTACAAAACGGACAATGGTATCATACTCGTCTATTACAAAGTTGGCATGGTATCATCATAATAGTTGCGGGAGAAAGTCTTCACTTTTTCTTCGCTTGTGTCATTTGCTTATTGCGCCGTAACCATGGATAATCTTCATCGTTTATCAGGATGCTTGGGTCAGCCTTGACTTTGAAGGGAGGAATTTCATGAAACTTTTCATAATCTTCAGACATGTCTGTCTTGCCCTCCACTCCCAGGATGTCCCTTTTTCCTGAAAGAACTATGTGGCGCTTTGGCTCATCGTATGATGTATTCGCTTCCTTATCTTTTCTTTTTCTCCGTCTGGTAGACATGTCCTTCACATAGATAACCTGTGCCACATCAATGGCTAGGATGAACGGTTCGTCAGTGTACCCAAGATTTTTCAGATCCACTGTTGTCATTTCGTACTGTGGGTCTACCTGTACCCCGCCTCTTGACAGATTGACCCATTTGCACTTAAACAAAAGGACCTTAAAATCATGTCCGTAGTCAAGTTCTCATATGTCCACTATGTAATCATAATATGTGTCCTTTCCCCTCTCGGTTGTTACATCAAAGCGGACACCGCTATTTTGGTTGGTACTCTTTTGATCTTGGTCAATCGTGTAAAATGTATTCCCATTTATCTCGTATCCTTTGTAAATCAATACAGTCAAAGATGGTCGCCTAGACAACAAGTACAGCTCAACACAAACAGTGTTGTCACCTCTGAGACGTGTTTCCAACCAACTGCTGGAAGTCCTGATGTGTTCACATGTAATCCAGTCGTCGCACTGCTCCGGGTGTTTGGAGCGCAGACTGTTCTTGTGTTCATCGACATACGGGGTCACCAAGGTAGAGTTCTGTAGAACTGTGTAGTGTGCTTGAGACCAAGAATATCCGTCCCTGCATATTATTGAGTCCCTTCCAAGCGTGCCTTTTCTAGTCAGTTGTTGGGGAACGTTGCAGAAAACAAAAATTTTCCTACGGTTTCACCAAGATCCATCTATGAGTTCATCTAGCAACGAGTGATCGGATCCATCTACATACCTTTGTAGATCGCGAGCGGAAGCGTTCAAAGAACGGGGATGAGGGAGTCGTACTCGACGTGATCCAAATCACCGGAGATCCTAGCGCCGAACGGACGGCACCTCCGCGTTCAACACACGCACGGTCAGCGTGACGTCTCCTTCTTCTTGATCCAGCAAGGGGGAAGGAGAGGTTAAGGAAGATGGCTCCAGCAGCAGCACGACGGCGTGGTGGTGATGGAGCTGCAGTACTCCGGCAGGGCTTCGCCAAGCTCTATGGAGGAGGAGGAGGTGTTGGAGACGGAGGGGGAGGCACCAAAGGCAAAGGTGAGAGGTCCTCCATCCCCCCCCCCACTATATATAGGGGGCCTAGGGGGGGCGGCGGCCAAGGGGTGGGGGCTCGCCCCCCAAGCAAGGGGGCGCCCCCCTTTTAGGGTTTCCCCCACTTCAGCCCATGGGGCCCTCCGGGATAGGTGGCCCCACCCGGTGGACCCCCGGGACCCTTCCGGTGGTCCCGGTACAATACCGGTGACCCCGAAACTTGTCCCGATGGCTGAAATAGCACTTACTATATATAATTCTTTACCTCCGAACCATTCTGGAACTCCTCGTGACGTCCATGATCTCATCCGGGACTCCGAACAACATTCGGGTTACTGCATATACATATCCCTACAACCCTAGCGTCACCGAACCTTAAGTGTGTAGACCCTACGGGTTCGGGAGACATGTAGACATGACCGAGATTGCTCTCCGGTCAATAACCAACAGCGGGATCTGGATACCCATGTTGGCTCCCACATGCTCCTCGATGATCTCATCGGATGAACCACGATGTCTAGGATTCAAGCAATCCCGTATACAATTCCCTTTGTCAATCGGTATGTTACTTGCCCGAGATTCGATCGTCGGTATCCCAATACCTTGTTCAATCTCGTTACCGGCAAGTCACTTTACTCGTACCGTAATGCATGATCCCGTGACCAGACACTTGGTCACTTTGAGCTCATAATGATGATGCATTACCGAGTGGGCCCAGTGATACCTCTCCGTCATACGGAGTGACAAATCCCAGTCTTGATCCGTGTCAACCCAACAGACACTTTCGGAGATACCCGTAGTATACCTTTATAGTCACCCAGTTACGTTGTCACGTTTGGTACACCCAAAGCACTCCTACGGTATTCAGGAGTTACATGATCTCATGGTCTAAGGAAAGGATACTTGACATTGGAAAAACTCTAGCAAACGAACTATACGATCTTATGCTATGTTTAGGATTGGGTCTTGTCCATCACATCATTCTCCTAATGATGTGATCTCGTTATCAATGACATCCAATGTCCATAGTCAGGAAACCATGACTATCTGTTGATCAACGAGCTAGTCAACTAGAGGCTTACTAGGGACATGTTGGTGTCTATTATTCACACATGTATTACGTTTTCCGGATAACACAATTATAGCATGAATAAAGACAATTATCATGAACAAGGAAATATAATAATAATGCTTTTATTATTGCCTCTAGGGCATATTTCCAACAGTCTCCCACTTGCACTAGAGTCAATAATCTAGTTACATTGTGATGAATCGAACACCCATGGAATTCTGGTGTTGATCATGTTTTGCTCTAGGGAGAGGTTTAGTCAACGGATCTGCTACATTCAGGTCCGTATGTACTTTACAAATATCTATGTCTCCATCTTGAACATTTTCACGAATGGAGTTGAAGCGACGCTTGATGTGCCTGGTCTTCTTGTGAAACCTGGGCTCCTTGGCAAGTGCAATAGCTCCAGTGTTGTCACAGAAGAGTTTGATTGGCCCCGACGCATTGGGTATGACTCCTAGGTCGGTGATGAACTCCTTCACCCAAATTGCTTCATGCGCTGCCTCCGAGGCTGCCATGTACTCCGCTTCACATATAGATTCCCCCACGACGCTCTGCTTGCAACTGCACCAGCTTACTGCCCCACCATTCAAAATATACACGTATCCGGTTTGTGACTTGGAGTCATCCAGATCTGTGTCGAAGCTAGCGTCGACGTAACCCTTTACGACGAGCTCTTCGTCACCTCCATAAACGAGAAACATTTCCTTAGTCCTTTTCAGGTACTTCAGGATATTCTTGACCGTTGTCCAGTGTTCCTTGCCGGGATTACTTTGGTACCTTCCTACCAAACTTACGGCAAGGTTTACATCAGGTCTGGTACATAGCATGGCATACATAATAGAACCTATGGGTGAGGCATAGGGGATGACACTCATCTCTTCTATATCTTCTGCCGTGGTCGGACATTGAGCTGAGCTCAATTTCACACCTTGTAACACAGGCAAGAACCCCTTCTTAGACTGATCCATATTGAATTTCTTCAATATCTTATCATGGTATGTGCTTTGTGAAAGACCTATGAGGCGTCTTGATCTATCTCTATAGATCTTGATGCCTAATATATATGCAGCTTCTCCAAGGTCCTTCATTCAAAAACTCTTATTCAAGTAGGCCTTAATGTTGTCCAAGAGTTCTATATCATTTCCCATCAAAAGTATGTCATCTACATATAATATGAGAAATGCTACAGAGCTCCCACTCACTTTCTTGTAAACACAGGCTTCTCCATAAGTCTGCGTAAACCCAAACGCTTTGATCATCTCATCAAAGCGAATGTTCCAACTCCGAGATGCTTGCACCAGCCCATAAATCGAGCGTTGGAGCTTGCACACCTTGTCAGCATTCTTAGGATCGACAAAACCTTCCGGATGCATCATATACAATTCTTCCTTAAGGAAACCATTAAGGAATGCCGTTTTGACGTCCATTTGCCACATATCATAATCATAGAATGCGGCAATTGCTAACATGATTCGGACGGACTTTACCTTCGCTACCGGTGAGAAAGTCTCATCGTAGTCAACCCCTTGAACTTGTCGATAACCCTTAGCGACAAGCCGAGCTTTATAGATGGTCACATTACCATCCGCGTCTGTCTTCTTCTTAAAGATCCATTTATTTTCTATGACTCGCCGCTCAACAGGCAAGTCAGTCAAAGTCCATACTTCGTTTTCATACATGGATCCTATCTCGGATTTCATGGCTTCTAGCCATTTGTCGGAATCCGGGCCCGCCATCGCTTCTTCATAGTTCGAAGGTTCACCGTTGTCTAACAATATGATTTCCAAGACAGGGTTGCCGTACCACTCTGGTGCGGAACGTGTCCTTGTGGACCTAGGAAGTTCAGTAGCAACTTGATCTGAAGTTTCATGATCATCATCATTAACTTCCTCTCTAGTCGGTGCAGGCACCTCAGGAACATTTTCTTGAGTTGCGCCATTTTCCGGTTCAAGAGGTAATACTTCATCAAGTTCTACTTTCCTCCCACTTACTTCTTTCGAGAGAAACTCTTTCTCTAGAAAGGATCCATTCTTGGCAACAAAGATCTTGCCTTCGGATCTGAGGTAGAAGGTATACCCAATAGTTTCTTTAGGGTATCCTATGAAGACGCATTTTTCCGACTTGGGTTCGAGCTTTTCAGGTTGAAGTTTCTTGACATAAGCATCGCATCCCCAAACTTTTAGAAACGATAGCTTAGGTTTCTTCCCAAACCATAATTCATACGGTGTCGTCTCAACGGATTTCGACGGAGCCCTATTTAAAGTGAATGAGGCAGTCTCTAAAGCATAGCCCCAAAAAGATAGCGGTAAATCGGTACGAGACATCATAGATCACACCATATCTAATAGAGTGCGATTACGATGTTCGGACACACCATTACACTGAGGTGTTCCAGGCGGCGTGAGTTGTGAAACTATTCCACATTTTCTTAAGTGTGTGCCAAATTCGTGACTCAAGTATTCTCCTCCACGATCTGATCGCAAAAACTTGATTTTTCTGTCACATTGATTCTCAACCTCACTCTGAAATTCCTTGAACTTTTCAAAGGTTTCAGACTTGTGTTTCATTAAGTAGACATACCCATATCTACTCAAGTCATCAGTGAGGGTGAGAACATAACGATAGCCACCGCGAGCCTCAACGCTCATTGGACCGCACACATCAGTATGTATGATTTCCAATAAGTTGGTTGCTCGCTCCATTGTTCCTGAGAACGGAGTCTTGGTCATTTTACCCATGAGGCATGGTTCGCATGTGTCAAATGATTCATAAACAAGAGACTCTAAAAGTCCATCTGCATGGAGCTTCTTCATGCGTTTGACACCTATGTGACCAAGGCGGCAGTGCCACAAGTATGTGGGACTATCATTATCAACCTTACATCTTTTGGTATTCACACTATGAACATGTGTAGCATTACGCTCGAGATTCATTAAGAATAAACCATTCACCATCGGAGCATGACCATAAAACATATCTCTCATATAAATAGAACAACCATTATTCTCGGATTTAAATGAGTAGCCATCTCGAATTAAACGAGATCCCGATACAATGTTCATGCTCAAAGCTGGCACTAAATAACAATTATTGAGGTTTAAAACTAATCCCGTAGGTAAATGTAGAGGTAGCGTGCCGACGGCGATCACATCGACCTTGGAACCATTCCTGACGCGCATCGTCACCTCGTCCTTCACCAGTCTCCGCTTATTCCGCAGCTCCTGCTTTGAGTTACAAATGTGAGCAACCGCACCGGTATCAAATACCCAGGAGCTACTATGAGTACTGGTAAGGTACACATCAATTACATGTATATCACATATACCTTTCGTGATGCCAGCCTTCTTGTCCGCTAAGTATTTGGGGCAGTTCCGCTTCCAGTGACCACTTCCCTTGCAATAAAAACACTTAGTCTCGGGCTTGGGTCCATTCTTTGGCTTCTTCCCGGTAGCTTGCTTACCGGGCGCGGCAACTCCCTTGCCGTCCTTCTTGAAGTTCTTCTTACCCTTGCCTTTCTTGAACTTAGTGGTTTTATTCACCATCAACACTTGTTGTTCCTTTTCGACTTCTACCTCTGCTGATTTCAGCATTGCAAATAATTCAGGAATGGTCTTTTCCATCCCCTGCATATTGAAGTTCATCACAAAGCTCTTGTAGCTTGGTGGAAGCGACTGAAGGATTCTGTCAATGACTGCATCATCCGGGAGATTAACTCCCAGCTGAGTCAAGCGGTTATGTAACCCAGACATTGTGAGTATGTGCTCACTGACAGAACTATTTTCCTCCATCTTACAGCTGAAAAACTTGTCGGAGACTTCATATCTCTTGACCCGGGCATGAGCTTGGAAAACCATTTTCAGCTCTTCAAACATCTCATATGCTCCGTGTCGCTCAAAACGCTTTTGGAGCCCCGGTTCTAAGCTGTAAAGCATGCCACACTGAACGAGGGAGTAATCATCAGCACGTGTCTGCCAAGCATTCATAACGTCTTGGTTCTGTGGGACGGGTGCGTCACCTAGCGGTGCTTGTAGGACATAATCTTTCTTGGTAGCTATGAGGATGATCCTCAGGTTCCGGACCCAGTCCGTATAGTTGCTGCCGTCGTCTTTTAGCTTGGTTTTCTCTAGGAACGCGTTGAAGTTGAGGACAACGTTGGCCATTTGATCTACAAGACATATTGTAAATATTTTAGACTAAGTTCATGATAATTAAGTTCATCTAATCAAATTATTCAATGAACTCCCACTCAGATAGACATCCCTCCAGTCATCTAAGTATAACATGATCCGATTTAACTAGGCCGTGTCCGATCATCACGTGAGACGAACTAGTCAACGTCGGTGAACATCTTCATGTTGATCGTATCTTCTATACGACTCATGCTCGACCTTTCGGTATTCTGTGTTCCGAGGCCATGTCTGTACATGCTAGGCTCGTCAAGTCAACCTAAGTGTTTGCATGTGTAAATCTGTCTTACACCCGTTGTATGTGAACGTTGGAATCTATCACACCCGATCATCACGTGGTGCTTCGAAACAACGAACTGTCGCAACGATGCACAGTTAGGGGGAACACTTTCTTGAAATTATTATGAGGGATCATCTTATTTACTACCGTCGTTCTAAGTAAACAAGATGTACAAAAATATGATAAACATCACATGCAATCAAATAATAATAGTGACATGATATGGCCAATATCACATAGCTCCTTTGATCTCCATCTTGGGGCTCCATGATCATCTTGTCACCGGCATGACACCATGATCTCCATCATCGTGTCTCCATGATGTTGCTCGCCAACTATTACTTCTACTACTATGGCTAACCCGTTTAGCAATAAAGTAAGTAATTTACATGGCGTTTCTCAATGACGCGCAGGTCATACAAAAATTAAAGACAACTCCAATGGCTCCTGCCGGTTGTCATACTCATCGACATGAAAGTCGTGATTCCTATTACAAGAACATGATCTCATACATCACATATATATCATTCATCATTCATCACAACTTTGGCCATATCACATCATAGAACACTTGCTGCAAAAACAAGTTAGACGTCCTCTAATTGTTGTTGCAAGTTTTACGTGGCTGCAATAGGGTTCTAGCAAGAACGTTTTCTTACCTACGTGAAAGTCACAACGTGATTTGTCAACTTCTATTTACCCTTCATAAGGACCCTTTTCATCAAATCCGCTCCAACTAAAGTGGGAGAGACAGACACCCGCCAGCCACCTTATGCAACTAGTGCATGTTAGTCGGTGGAACCGGTCTCACGTAAGCGTACGTGTAAGGTTGGTCCGGGACGCTTCATCCCACAATACCGCTGAAGCAAGATAAGACTAGTAGCGGCAAGAAAGTTGACAACATCTACGCCCACAACAAATTGTGTTCTACTCGTGCAAAGAGAACTACACATAAACCTGGCTCATGATGCCACTGTTGGGGAACGTTGCAGAAAACAAAAAATTTCCTACGGTTTCACCAAGATCGATCTATGAGTTCATCTAGCAACGAGTGATCGGATCCATCTACATACCTTTGTAGATCGCGAGCGGAAGCGTTCAAAGAATGGGGATGAGGGAGTCGTACTCGACGTGATCCAAATCACCGGAGATCCTAGCGTCGAACGGACGGCACCTCCACGTTCAACACACGCACGGTCAGCGTGACATCTCCTTCTTCTTGATCCAGCAAGGGGGAAGGAGAGGTTGAGGAAGATGGCTCCAGCAGCAGCACGACGGCGTGGTGGTGATGGAGCTGCAGTACTCCGGCAGGGCTTCGCCAAGCTCTATGGAGGAGGAGGAGGTGTTGGAGAGGGAGAGGGAGGCATCAAAGGCAAAGGTGAGAGGTCCTCCATCCCCCCCACTATATATAGGGGGCCTAGGGGGGGCGCCGGCCCTAGGAGATGCAATCTCCTAGGGGGGGCGGCGGCCAAGGGGTGGGGGGCTCGCCCCCCAAGCAAGGGGGCGCCCCCCTTTTAGGGTTTCCCCCACCCTAGGCGCATGGGCCCTAGGGGAAGTGGCGCCCCAGCCCACTTTGGGCTGGATCCCTTCCCACTTCAGCCCATGGGGCCCTCCGGGATAGGTGGCCCCACCCGGTGGACCCCCGGGACCCTTCCGGTGGTCCCGGTACAATACCGGTGACCCCGAAACTTGTCCCGATGGCCGAAATAGCACTTCCTATATATAATTCTTTACCTCCGGACCATTCCGGAACTCCTCGTGACGTCCGAGATCTCATCCGGGACTCCGAACAACATTCGGGTTACTGCATATACATATCCCTACAACCCTAGCGTCACCGAACCTTAAGTGTGTAGACCCTACGGGTTCGGGAGACATGTAGACATGACCGAGATTGCTCTCCGGTCAATAACCAACAGCAGGATATGGATACCCATGTTGGCTCCCACATGCTCCTCGACGATCTCATCGGATGAACCACGATGTCGAGGATTCAAGCAATCCCGTATACAATTCCCTTTGTCAATCAGTATGTTACTTGCCCGAGATTCGATCGTCGGTATCCCAATACCTTGTTCAATCTCATTACCGGCAAGTCACTTTACTCGTACCGTAATGCATGATCCCGTGACCAGACACTTGGTCACTTTGAGCTCATAATGATGATGCATTACTGAGTGGGCCTAGTGATACCTCTTCGTCATACGGAGTGACAAATCCCGGTCTTGATCCGTGTCAACCCAACAGACACTTTCGGAGATACCCGTAGTATACCTTTATAGTCACCCAGTTACGTTGTGACGTTTGGTACACCCAAAGAACTCCTACGGTATCCGGGAGTTACACGATCTCATGGTCTAAGGAAAGGATACTTGACATTGGAAAAACTCTAGCAAACGAACTATACGATCTTATGCTATGTTTAGGATTGGGTCTTGTCCATCACATCATTCTCCTAATGATGTGATCTCGTTATCAATGACATCCAATGTCCATAGTCAGGAAACCATGACTATCTGTTGATCAACGAGCTAGTCAACTAGAGGCTTACTAGGAACATGTTGGTGTCTATTATTCACACATGTATTACGATTTCCGGCTAACACAATTATAGCATGAATAAAGACAATTATCATGAACAAAGAAATATAAAAATAATGCTTTTATTATTGCCTCTAGGGCATATTTCCAACATATCACAGCCACCTGGCCCGTGACTCTATGTATGTGCAACCTTCCTCCTTGGATGTGCATGAAGCGGAAGTTCATTATGATGCCAGTTCTCATCCAAGGCCCTAAGCAACCCGGCAACGACATTGATGTGTATCTAAGGCCATTAGTTGAAGAACTTTTACAACTGTGGAATGGAAACGGTGTACGTACGTGGGATGAGCACAGACAGGAGGAATTTAACCTAAAGGCATTGCTGTTCGTGACCATCAACGATTGGCCCGCTCTCAGTAACCTTTCAGGACAGACAAACAAGGGATACCACGCATGCACGCACTGTTTAGATGACACTGAAAGTATATACCTGGACAAATGCAGGAAGAATGTGTACCTGGGCCATTGTCGATTTCTTCCGACCAACCATCAATGTCGAAAGAAAGGCAAGCATTTCAAAGGCGAGGCAGATCACCGGAAGAAGCCCGCCATGCGTACCGGTGATCACGTACTTGCTATCGTCAATGATTTACATGTAATCTTTGGAAAGGGTCTCGGCGCACTAGCTGTTCCGAATGACGCTGAGGGACACGAACCC
Organism: Triticum urartu; assembly: GCF_003073215.2. Taxonomy (NCBI): domain Eukaryota; kingdom Viridiplantae; phylum Streptophyta; class Magnoliopsida; order Poales; family Poaceae; genus Triticum; species Triticum urartu. The sequence goes on along the minus strand of NC_053022.1, from coordinate 12,065,731 downwards.
ATGTGGAAGAAGAAATCTATATTTTGGGACCTACCCTACTGGAAAGACCTAGAGGTCCGCTCTTCAATCGACGTGATGCACGTGACGAAGAACCTTTGCTTGAACCTGCTAGGCTTCTTGGGCGTGTATGGAAAGACAAAAGATACACCTGAGGCACGGGAGGACCTGCAACGTTTGCACGAAAAAGACGGCATGCCTCCGAAGCAGTATGAAGGTCCTGCCAGCTACGCTCTTACGAAAGAAGAGAAAGAAATCTTCTTTGAATGACTTCTCAATATGAAGGTCCCGACTGGCTTCTCGTCGAATATAAAGGGAATAATAAATATGCCAGAGAAAAAGTTCCAGAACCTAAAGTCTCATGACTACCACGTGATTATGACCCAACTGCTTCCGGTTGCATTGAGGGGGCTTCTACCGGAAAATGTCCGATTAGCCATTGTGAAGCTATGTGCATTCCTCAATGCAATCTCTCAGAAGGTGATCGATCCAGAAATCGTACCAAGGCTAAGGAGTGATGTGGCGCAATGTCTTGTCAGTTTCGAGCCGGTGTTCCCGCCATCCTTCTTCAATATCATGATGCACGTCCTAGTTCATCTAGTCGACGAGATTATCATTCTGGGGCCCGTATTTCTACACAATATGTTCCCCTTTGAGAGGTTCATGGGAGTCCTAATGAAATATGTCCGTAACCGTGCTAGGCCAGAAGGAAGCATCTCCATGGGCCATCAAATAGAGGATGTCATCGGGTTTTGTGTTGACTTCATTCCTGGCCTTAAGAAGATAGGTCTCCCTAAATCGTGGTATGAGGGGAGACTGACTAGAAAAGGCACGCTTGGAAGGGACTCAATAATATGCAGGGACGGATATTCTTGGTCTCAAGCACACTACACAGTTCTACAGAACTCTACCTTGGTGACCCCGTATGTCGATGACCACAAAAACAGTCTACGCTCCAAACACCCGGAGCAGTGCGACGACAGGATTACATGTGAACACATCAGGACTTTCAGCAGTTGGTTGGAAACACGTCTCAGAGGTGACAACGGTGTTTGTGATGAGTTGTACTTGTTGTCCAGGGGACCATCTTTGACTGTACTGATTTACAAAGGATACGACATAAATGGGAATACATTTTACACGATTGTCCAAGATCAAAAGAGCACCAACCAAAATAGCGGTGTCCGCTTTGATGCAACAACCGAGATGGGAAAGGACAGATATTATGGTTACATAGTGCACATATGGGAACTTGACTACAGACATGATTTTAAGGTCCCTTTGTTTAAGTGCAAATGGGTCAATCTGTCAGGAGGCGGGGTACAGGTAGACCCACAGTACGGAATGACAACAGTGGATCTGAAAAATCTTGGGTACACTGACGAACCGTTCGTCCTAGCCAATGATGTGGCACAGGTTATCTATGTGAAGGACATGTCTGCTAGACCGAGAAAAAGAAAAGATAAGGAAGCGAATACATCATACGATGAGCCAAAGCGCCGCATAGTTCTTTCAGGAAAAAGGGACATCGTGGGAGTGGAGGGCAAGACAGATATGTCTGAAGATTATGAAAAGTTTCATGAAATTCCTCCCTTCAAAGTCAAGGCTGACCCAAGCATCCTGATAAACGGTGAAGATTATCCATGGTTACGGCGCAACAAGCAAATGACACAAGTGAAGAAAAAGTGAAGACTTTCTCCCGCAACTATTATGATGATACCATGCCAACTTTGTAACAGACGAGTATGATACCATTGTCCGATTTGTACATGCACATGCTATGTGGGTGAAATTATGATACCATGCAAACTTTCAACTTTTTCAGAGTTCATTTGAAATGCTTTAATGTCTTATGTTTCGGCCCTCGTAATACCATTAATCCCGGTTTGCTCCTTGTCAACTATGTTCTCACCAAGAACACTCAAGAGGGCAGCCACATGGGCCATTGGTCCCGGTTCGTCTGGACCTTTTTGTCCCGGTTCCACGCACGAACTGGGACCAATGCGCCTCGCCCTGGCCCATGACCATTAGTCCCGGTTTGTGCCACAAACCGGGACTAAAGGGTTGGTCCTCGTTGCGCTCAGAGTTTAGTCCCACCTCGCCAACCGAAGGGCGCTCACACCGGTTTATAAGTCCGTCCCTCTCTGCCTTGTTGAGCTCCTCTCAAAGTGAAAATAGATGCCCCTATACAGGGAATTTGACCTAAATTCATAGTGAATTTCTCTGAAATTCATAGAAATTTATTATGAATTTAGGTTGAATTTTCTCTATAGGCGCATCTATGTTCATTTTTAGTAAAGTTAATCACAAACTTCTGATTCACACAAATTTCAAAGAATTAAAATTTTAACTATTCAAATTTGAAAACTAATGACACTAACAGAAAGTTTATAATTTTTCTAAAACTAATGGCACTAACAGAAAGTTTATAAATTTGTTGACCTAAAATAAAAAATGAATTAAAAAATAAAGCAAAAAACAAAAGAAAATAAATAATGCAGAAAAAAACAAAAAACTGGAAAAAAAATAAAAATAGCAACAATAAGTATTTTGTTGTAAGTAGAAACAAAATAAAATAAATAAAGCAACAAAGAAAACAAAAAAACAAAAAAAGTGTTTTCAAATTTGAAAACTAATGGCACTAACAGAAAGTTTCTAATTTTTCAAAAACTAAAAGCAAAAAGAATTAAAAAATAAAGCAAAAAAAGAAAATAAATAATGCAGAAAACAAAATAAAAAACTAGAAAAAAATAAAAATAGCAATAATAAGTATTTTGTTGTAAGTAGAAACAAAATAAAATAAATAAAGCAACAAAGAAAACAAAAAAAGTGTTTTCAAATTTGAAAACTAATGGCACTAACAGAAAGTTTATAATTTTTCTAAAACTTAAAGCAAAAAGAATAAAAAAAATAAAGCAAGAATCAAAAGAAAATAAATAATTCAGAAAACAAAACAAATACTGGAAATAATAAAAAATGCCACCTATTGGGCCACGCGGCCTGCATACGACTAGAAACCCATCTGTGCATGGGCCAGGATGCAGGCCCGCAGGCCCAATAGGCCCAACAAGGCAGTGACAAGGGTAGGCAAGTACTGCCTGCATATTAGAGAGGAGCTCAGCACCTGAGCCGCAACGCAGCTTATAAACAGGTGCTGAGCTCTCTCAGCTAGCGAGGTGGGACTAAACTTCCCACCGGCCACGCGCAAGGCCTTTGGTCCCGGTTGGTGGCACCAACCGGGACTAAAGGGGGGAATTGGTCCTGGTTCGTGGCACCAACCGGGACCAATGCCCCCCTTTAGTCCCGGTTGGTGCCACCAACCAGGGACCAAAGGCCGCCGCTTCCCGTCCTTTGGGCTACTGAAAAAAGGCCTTTGGTCCCAGTTGGTGGCACCAACCGGGACTAATGCCCACCTTTAGTGCCGGTTGGTGCCATGAACCGGGACTAAAGGCTTTGCTATATAAGTTAACACTTAGGAAATTTTCACACTCATCTCGCAGTTGCCGCCCCGACGACGCCGATGCCACCAGGCTGCCCCGAGGCCACCCGCCGCCCCCGCCGTTGCCGTCGCCGTCGCCCTCGCCGTTGCCCACGCCCTCGCCTTCAATCGCGCCCCTGCCCCGACGCGCGCCGCCCCGGCCCGCCCCCGTCGTCGCACTGTCGCCCTGCCTCGCCCTTCGTCGCCGTCGCCCCCTACCCCGAGCGCGCGCCCACTGCCCTGTCGCCATCCTCGCCACCGACCCCGCGGTCCTCCTCACCTTGGTCCGGCCGGCGCCCTCCCTAGCATTTTGTTTTTTCATATATATGATGATATATATGCTTGTTATCATAATTGTTTTTGTTAATATATATATATATATGTAATGATTTTTTTATAGAATATGATGTTTTTTTCATAGATGATCACATATATGATGTATGCATGGATGTGGATGAAATATGATGTTTCTTTGTTCATAGAACATGATGTTTTTTTATTCACGGATTTTTTTTTGTTCATGAGAGAGGCGGGGACGTCGAGGGATCATAGATGTATTTTTTCTCAATTTTCTATCGTGCATAGACGGATTTTAGACCACGGGAGCACCCCCTCCCTATCGTTTTGCAAAAGTTGTTAAGTGATATTAAGAAGGAAGAAGAAGAAAAAGAAGGATAGGAAAAAAATAAGAAGAGGAAGAAAGAAGAAGAGGAGAAATAAATAAGAAGAGGAAAAAAGAAGAAAAAATAGAGGAGAAGAAGAAAGGAATAGAGGAGAAGAAGAAGAAATAGAAATTTTTTCCATTTTTTCTTCTTCTCCTCTTTTTTTCTTCTTTTTTTTCTTCAATCTTCTCCTCTATTCCTTTCTTCTTCTCCTCTTTTTATTTCTTCTTTGTTTTCTTATGTTTTATCGGGTCTGTCATCGTCGATATACCCATCCCGATAACTTCAACACGTGGGGGGCGGGTCGATATACCCCCTCCCCGATAATATTATTTTCCCATGTACGTCATGTCGATATAAACTCCCGATAACTTCAACACGTGGGGGGGTCGATATACCCCCTCCCGATAACTTCAGCACGAGGAGGGGTCGATATACCCCCTCCCGATAACTTCAACACGTGGGGGGGTCGATATACCCCCTCCCCGATAATATTATTTTCCCATGTACGTATGTCGTCGTTGTCGATATAAACCCCTCCCGATAACTTCAACACGTGGGGGGGTCGATATACCCCCTCCCGATAACTTCAACACGTGGGGGGTCGATATAGCCCCTCCCCGATAATATTATTTTCCCATGTATGTATGTCATCGTTGTCGATATAAACCCCTCTCGATAACTGCAACACGTGGGGGGGGGGGTCGATATACCCCCTCCCGATAACTTCAACACATGGGGGGTCGATATACCCCTCCCCGATAATATTATTTTCCCATGTACGTATGTCGTCATTGTCGATATAAACCCCTCCCGATAACTTCAACACGTGGGGGGGTCGATATACCCCCTCCCCGATAACATTATTTTGTCGTGTATGTATCCCGTCATTGTCGATATTACCCCCCCCCCCTTGAAGCGTTCTCGAGGCCACCCCAAACCATTGAAGCGTTGTTGAGGCCACCCCAAACCCTAGAGAAGAAGTGTCGAGGCCACTAATATGATTCCTTATTGTGATTAGCTAGCTAGTTCTATGTTTGCCACTAATATATCCAACTGTCATGTTTGAATAATAATTGCCATGTTGTAAATATATGTAGAAACTATGGACACCACCCGAGAGGAAGCACAAGAAGCGATGTTGGGGGACATAATCGCACAAGGAAGTGATGTCGTCTTCTCGTTGTTTCTCAACGACACTGATGGTCTGGAAGGACATGGTGATGAAGAAGCAGGCTATGATTATGATGGATCCGTTGACCCAATGCCGGTGCAAGAAGGAGACCGTGATGACGGCTCCGGTGACCCAATGACGGTGCAAGAAGGAGACCGTGATGATGGCTCTGGTGACCGAACCGAGTCCGGCCAGGTATATATATTAGTTAAGCCTGTGCTGACTAGCTAATTGATGCATTCATTGTTTTGGTATGTACACATATTAATTAACTCTCGTCTTTGTTCTTTTTTCCAGCCCTCCGGATCGAGCACAACTTCGGTAAAGAGACGAGGCCTGAAGAAAAAGTTGAGCTCGGATGAAAGGTTTGAGATCACAGCAATCGCACGCGATGGCCAACCGATTGAACCCATCCAGACAAAAGATGCATTTTCTGCTCAGTTCGGGGTTCTTGTTAGGGACAAGATCCCGATCAGCATCCACCAATGGTATAAGCCTAAGAACGAGTACCCTGAGGTGTCTTATGTCAATGATATGCAGAAAAATGATCTTTGGACTGAGCTGAAGTCAAATTTCACCCTACCGCCAGAGGATGATCCGGAGAAGCCAGCTAAAGAGCAATTAATCAAGTCTTTTCCTCTTAAGAAGATGGCAGACCTATTCAGGAGGTGGAAGAATGAGCTGAAAAGGTTTGTCGACAAAGAAGAGACACCAGAATTCAAGGGCAAATATGAGAAGATCAGAGATCACTGGCCCGCAGTTGTGGCCCACAAGACATCGGAAAAGAGTAAGAAGATGTCGGCGACAAACAAGCAAAATGCTGCGAAGAAGAAGCTTCACCATCGCATGGGGTCAGGTGGCTACCTCAAAGCCTGGCCTAAGTGGGCCAAGGCTGAGAATGATCTGATTGATAAAGGGATCGAACCAGAGACAATGAACTAGCCAGACCATTGCCATACTTGGTTCTTCGGGGCTGGCGGAACCTTGGACCCTATATCAGGGAATTACCTTTGGACGGACGAGCAAATGAAAATACCAGTCAAGAGGCTTCAGCACTATATCGATGCAGCGCAGCAAGGGACGTTCGTTTCAGAGAGAGAGAACGACGAGCGCACAATGGCCCTCGGGAATCCTGAGCACCCTGGACGGACACGAGGCACGCCAGGCTCCGTTCCGTGGAAGGCTAGGTTTCCGGACACAGGCGGTTACAAATTCCAGGAGAGGAGGAAGAAAGTGCAGCAGACCGAACTGCAGGTGCTGCACGCAAGGGTACAAGCGATAGAGGAACGAGAAGCAAATCGCAGCAAACGAACTGCCGAAGCTTCTCCCGAAGCTACCTCGCCATCTCAGCGGAGAAGCGGTGTGGCTTCCACCGAGCTGCTTCAGCCGGAGCATGTCTTGAAGGCTCCTGCCAGCTATCCCGTGGATGCTATCATGGAGTCTCAAAATTGCCACCTTATGACGCAATGGATGAATTAGAAGGTCAAGGCGGCTGTTGGCTCTGTTTTTCCTACTGAACCCGGCACAACTTTTCACTGCCGGTCGATTCTAGAAGGATATCCTAGGGTGATGGTGGATAAAATAACGGAGGGATTTGAGGACCTCCAGCTTGACCAACCTACCGGTGAAGGGGAGACTCGGCTGGGTTCTGCTCTGAAGACTCCATGCCTATGGCGGAAGGAGCTCATGAACCTTCCGAACTGGATGCCTTCGCCTTCTCCTCCTCCTCCGGCGAGTCAGGGCACTCCGCCTCCTCCACCGCCTCCTCCTCCGGCGAGTGATGATCAGGGCACTCGGCCTCCTTCTTCGGCCCGTGGCGGCACTCCGCCTCCTTCTCCACCTGCGCCGGCGCGTCCGAGCAGCCAGCCTCCTCCTTCTTCGCCTCGTAAGCAAGGAAAGAAGACAGCCATGGCCGCTCCGTCTGCTCTGCCGGCGTCTAGCAGTACAGCCAAAGGCGGGAGGAAATACAGATTCGGTCCTTCTCTGAAGACTCCAGAGAAGTTACCGTACGAGATGACCGTGGAAGAAAACAGGAAGATCGTGCGGACCGAAGTGAAGGACTTCTTTCAAGGGTTGAAAGCACAAAGGCATCCACCTCCGAAGGAGAAGGTAGATGCGGTGAAAGCAAAGCGCACTCTGGCTGCCCTGACAAAACCACCAAAGTCTCCGCCGAAAGGCAACTATGAGTGCATTATTGGAAAGACATTTGTCGAAGCGGAGCGGTCGGGAATTACTGTCAGTGATCAAAGGATAAAAGAACGACGAGCTGGGAAACAAATTGCCTAGCTCAGCGAACAAGCGAACCAATGGTGCCCCCCTCTGCTCAAGGTGCCTAGCGACATCGTCGCTAATGATCCGAGGATGGTGCCCGGTTATAGCAATCTTGGAGATTACCTGCCCGACGATGTACATTATGATTTCTTGGAGGTGGAGGCGGTACACAGATTCGAGTACGGGAAGCCTCTCGTTAATGATGAAAGATCTCTAACAACGATGATGCGAAGATTGCATGATTGGTACATGAAAACCTGCAGAGAGTCTGGGGGGAGGAATACTTTGACGCTGAGAGTTAGAGAGGAGCATGACCTCGTTGGAATTGAATTGTTGAATTATCCATTTGAGGAGTTCTTCCAGTTTTTCAATCAAAGGGCCCTCTATAAAGCAACGGTCACCTGCTACTGTCTGTAAGTACTACTACTTCTGTCATTAAGTCTCTCTATATAGGTCAGCTCTTTCATTGCATGTATTTATAATTATCCTCACTATATTATGCAGATTGAAGATCGCCGAATTGAAGAAAACACAAGTCGGTGATATTGGGTTCATTAAGACAAATCTCATAGATGCAACTGAGGGTACATTTCATGCCTAAAATACCGAGGGCAACTTGCTACGATCGTTGGTAATAAATGAAAACAAAGATATAATACTCTTTCCTTACAACTTCAAGTGAGTGTTACTGTCTTGTGCATATTCGGTTTCCCTTATATATTAGTCCAGGTTAGAGTAATGTAATTGATGAGTTATGCATGCGTGCGCAGTTTCCACTATATTCTCCTAGAGATTAAGCTTGAGCAGGGACTAGTAGCCGTCTTAGACTCGAGACGAAAAGATCCCCATGAGTATGCGGACATGACTGAAAATCTTGAGAAGTAAGTTAAATCGATTATTATCCACCATATCAGCAACTTTGTTCATTTCCTGATATCAAGTAATTGTTTTCTTTGTCTGGCAGGGTTTGGAGAAAATTCACCAGAAAAGATCCGGGACTGCCGAAGAAGCTGCAATTTAGATACCCGAAAGTAAGTACTATAGTAGCATGTTCCGTGCGTCTCCTAGTGATTCAAGCGCTAGTTTCATCAATACCAGTTGGCATGCTTGCTTATCAGTTTGATTGACCTCTATTTCTTGTAAAGTGGTTGTGGCAGGATCAAGGGAATGATTTCTGTGGATACTACGTTTGCGAGTCCATCCGCTACACGACCTGTGAACTGGGCTACACTGAAGAACAATATGAAGTGCGTAAGCAATAATATTCACAATTTTATTTTATTACCATCATTTGTGTTGAGTTTCATTTATTCATATATATATATACATATATATATATATGTATGTATTGACCCCCTTCTTCAAATTAGATCTTTCGGATGCGGGATGAACTCCTACCACCCGATCATATGCGAGCAATTCAAGAGGAATTGGCGGCATTCTTCCTTGACCACGTGACCGCTGAAGACAGAGAATACCATGTGGAGCTTGACTTCGTATATAATTAGGAGATTATATTGTAAGAGATAATTATTGTATATATGTAGCCGGTAGTGTCGGATAGATATACGAGAACTTGTTGTTCGACCAATCTCTCGAAGAAGGAGAGGTGGTTGATATCACTTCTCTCTGTATGCATATATGTTCATGACGATCTTATGTTTCCTTCATTTGCTTACTAGCTAGCTAGCGTGTCTAGTCCTCTCTATACGTATATAGTACGTAGCGTCGACCAAGCACGGACATAAGAGAGGACACTTCTCTCTATTAATTAGCTATAGCTATAACACAATATATGAAACACCTAAATTACCCCCCCAAAACAAACCCCCCCCCCCCCCCCCCTTCAAAAAAAACAAAAACCACACCGCCTGAAATGCTGACGCGTGGATGCCTATTGGTCCCGGTTGGTGCCACCAACCGGGACCAAAGGCCCTCCTGCCTGGGCTCGGCACACCGGCCACGTGGAGGCCCATCTGTCCCGGTTCTGGACTGAAACGGGACTAAAGGGCTAGAGCATTAGTAACGACTCTTTAGTCCCGGTTCAGAAACCGGGACAAAAGGCCCTTACCAACCGGGACTAATGGTGGTTTATCTACTAGTGGAAGCATCATTCAACCTGTTTTCAACACGTGAACCCACAGCAATCTGTAGTCTATATTAATCAATTTTGATAGTAGTGTATTTTCATGATCTGCTGCAAATAATAGGAGAATGATCTGATTTATAAATAATAGGATAATACCATCGACTCCAAAAATATCAAACATGGTAAATTGGGAGAACACAATTGGACCTGCGTGTCAGAATGCTCACAAAATATAAAAATGGGTAAATTGTGGCAACACTTTTGCTGAATTGGATAAAACGGATGAAATCCCGCTAAATGAGATAATTACTGTCAAAGATGTAAAAAGAGGGGTAAAAACCGGAATTTACTCGAAGAAAAATCAAGTTCAAATAAAGCAGAACGGGCGTCTTCACTTTATTTTGATGATTGATGGCGCAATGGGATCTTGCTTACCAGTGGAGAGCACGGCAGGCTTGGAGGGAGGGGCAGAAAGGGTGAGCGCTGCAATTGCAAGCGGGCCGGGGAAGAGAGGGGGGGAGCGTCGGCGGTCGTCGCTCGGTCGCTGCAAGCACGCGAATCAATATGGAGGAGGAGCGAGATCTGATCCAGGGAGTATTGGATTTCGATCTCTGAGACAGCGGGGATGGATCCATCAGCAGGGCTTACTTCCGTTTCCATTTCCGCCAGTCAGCGGGTGTCGCTTGGGTTCCTCGGCTGCATGCAGGCCCACAGGGCAGCATGGAGGATCTCTTTTCTTGGATGCGCCTGGCCTGTTAGGCCCCTCCCAATGCTCCACCTTGTACAGGTGCTAAGCCTTCCACGTAGGCAAAAAATCTGATGTGGCAAGTTATTTAAGAGGAGAGAGATGAGTGTGGTGACACCAGGAAGAACCAATGCTAAGCGCGTGAACCTAGGCAAAACATTTAAAGGAAGGGAGCCCACCAATACATGAAGAGCTTTAGTTGCTAAATCATTAAATGAAGCAAGCTTAGCAACCATAAGCTAAGCACCTATGCATTGGGAAGTATACTTGCTCTGCTATTTAATATGCTTAGCACCTCATCTAAGCACCCATGCATTGGCAGCAGCCTTATATTAGCGACCAAGTGAGCCACAAAGTCAAACCGCTGCCATGGCAGGGATTCCAGCCACGGGTACCAATGGGCATGAAGACCGTGTCATCATCAGGCCAGCGAGGATAGTCCATGATAAACAGGAGATACGTGGGTCCGTCCAGAGCAGGTCAATGCCAGGCGGGGCGACGGCGCCCCCAAGAGGGTGATGGCACGAAGCGGTGCCTCGTCGAGCTTGAGATGATGGACAGGGGTTTTTACCCCGAAGCGAAGGCAGCGACCCAGACCCAGCGCTGAAGCTCATCTTCATTTTGGTCACCATGAACTCCTGTAATGAGAACCAATCCATGAATACTTATGTCCTTAATTATAAATTGTAGATTCTACTACCTTTTATCTTTTCTAATTCTTGCAAGGAAGTTCATGTTGATACATCTAATATATAATTCAGACAAAGAATGGTTGTCAAAATAGCTCATGCGTACATCAGATCTAGGGATATATGAAACGTTGTATGTGAAGTTTCTGCATCTTTTTTTTCTGAGAAAAGAAGAAGGCAGAGCATTCCTGTGAGACGTTGTTCACTAGAGCTTAAGTTTTCTTTTCATGTTGCACTGGGAGAAGCTCTTTTTCTTCTTTCTGTTCTGTTATCACACGATAGGGAACCCGGTCAAAACATGCCCAAGGCCTGGGTGTCATTTCTCAAGTACATGAGTCTTCCTTCTATTAGATCATTGCAAAGACAGTGCAGCAGCAGGCCATAGACGAGCAGACCAAGGAGCAGCACAAGAGAGGGCAAGAAAAAAGTTGTGCATTGAGCAACATAAGCAAATAGATATCTAGGGCCCTAACCAAGTCGGTGCGACCACCAGTCGATATACGACAGCTTATCAGATTAATTGGCATGTGTCCACTTTCTGCATCTTCACTCATTCAGTATGTGACTAAGGCCCCGTTCGGAAGTTCTCCGCAAGCCAGCTTCCTAAAATCACTCTGAGAAGCTAGCCGAACGGATCTGCTTCAAGAAGCAGGCTCCCCGGAGACCAGGAATACGCTGTGTGATTTTTTCGGAATCGAGGAGCAGGGCCATCCCAGCTTCGCGAAACAGAGGAGTAGAAGTTGATCATTTACATGGGAATGCCCTTCCGAAGTGAGGCTCGCGTACCGTTTCGATTGCTACAACCGGCCCTCGACACATCGAAGCAAGGAGTTGGTCGAAATTACATGCCACTGCCCTTCCGAAGTGAATCTCAGGTACCGTTTCAATTGCTCGAAAGTGCTTCCCCAACCGAACTGGGCCAATATGACCTGGCCCAAAGCCTGGCCGAACAGGCCTTAGCCTGATTTCCTGGGCTACCAGTCCATGCGTACGTGAGGAGCGAATCATGTTCAACCGAACGAATCGCTGCTCCACCGAGAAGCTGGAAGCCAGCGAGAAGCTGGGAAGCCAGCTATTTTGAGAAGCTAGCAGAGATCCGAACGGGGCCTAAGTGTTCACAATTTTGGTAATATTTGCCGTGTTCTGCAATCGCGCACCATGCTAATTCGACCATCTTGAGAGCACTTGGAGAACAAACTGATTTTACAAGTGAACACTTGAAAAAAAAATATGATGAGCATTTTTAATATAGACAATAAAAATTAAGTAATATGACCACTTTTAGAAATGAACGAGAACTGTTTAGCATTTTTTTGCTAAAAATCTCCAATCTGTATCTGCACGCTTGTTCACGCAGATTAAACAATGGTTTCCACAACCAATGAAATTTTGCATAATATATTTAAAATGTGAATCAATTTAGAAAAAATTACTGACATTAAAAAAATGTTCTTACCATGCAACAATAAGTGGTCACAATTTTAAAAAGTGTTCCTTACAGTTTTGAACAAAAAAGTGTTCATCAAATGTTGAGAACATAAAACACAGATTTATAAAAGCATCATGATATTTTAAATATATTATCCATTTAACAATAAGTTTTCACAATGTAAAAATTAGTCATGACAATTTTAAAAAGTGTTCATGAAATGTAAAGAACATTTCGCACGGTTTTGAAAAAAATGTCCAGGAAGCATTGGATAGCGCGATGCAGAGGGAGGAACTGAAGGGGGTGTTCTATCAAGTCAGGTACCTTCTAATAGATCTCCGATGGATCAGGTTGAGTGGTCAGCCCTTACCAATGGCTGCTAACACATTTCAGCACATGGTTCTTCCTTACGTCTTTCTGAAACTGGACCTTGAGCCATTCAGGGAGCTTATTCTGAGCTTAAATGGAGACATCTAAATCAGTAAATTAAATGGAGACCTTGGCTGCTAATCCATTTAGCAGGGTTTGTCACCATTATTTGAAGCGCACTTGATTATTCTGAAAAGATTTCCTGACCTGATCGTTATCAAAATCATTAATTTAAGGATCAATAAAAATACAAGTTGATGGGTGATCATCATAATTGAACGCCGAACAACGGTGAACCACGCCGAATATGGGCCTATTGTCGCACATATGGGCCCTTTATTCGCCGACATGGGCCAGAAAAGTGGGCAAATATCGGCGCCTGGGGGCGGCGACTAGGCGCGAAACCGACCCCAGCGCTGATTGCATCGCCGGCTCGCCTCCATAGGGCGATTTTTATGCGTCCTTTCGGGGGGTGGGGGGGGGGGGGCGAATGACTGGAGATGCTCTTAGCTTCAGTGGACAAACTCATAATAAATTTGCATCAGCCATTACTAGCTACCAATTGCTAATTTAATTCTACTAACCTAAAATATATGCACAAACGACAAAACAGCAAATGCTAACCTTGGAGCAGAGAGGATCACGTAATCCGTTTCGATAGTCCTTTCCGCGTCAGTCGAACTGTATCATTCCTTATGTGGCTAATCTTCATTATATCTTCGCTGCATTCATCTGAATCTCTCTTCAGCCAGAGCTTCTCTATCAGCTCTTCTGATGTGTCTTCCAGATATAATTTCTCAAGGGCTGCAAGGTGTTCGATATCATCAGGAAGAAACTTTAGCTTGGGACAGTATGTGAACACTAGGTCAGCGAGGTGTTGCATCGCGCCCTCCTCTATTCTCACTTGGTTGCGCTCTGTCGCGCTCCATATGTGTAGACGTAGAACCCGAAGTTTTGGAAACGAGCCTACGCAAAAATCCAACCTCTTCCCTTCAAAAGCCTTCGCTAGCTCAAGAGAGCATAGACCAAGTAACATGCATAGACAGGAAAAGGTTCCCTCATCAATATTGCAGGACGCCAGGGCCAAGCGAGTAAGGCTATTAAGGTGTGACCAAGAAGAGAAAAGTTGAGGCATTGATATTGTCGGTGTCAAAACCGGCGGATCTCAGGTTGGGGGTCCCGAACTGTGCATCTAAGGAGGATGGTAACAGGAGACAGGGGACACGATGTTTTACTCAGGTTCGTGCCTTCTTGATGGAGGTAAAACCCTACGTCCTGCTTGATTTATTGTTGATGATATGGGTAGTGCAAGAGTTGATCTACCACAAGATCGGAGAGGCTAAACCCTAGAAGCTAGCCTATGGTATGATTGTATGTTGTCCTACGGACTAAAACCCTCCGGTTTATATAGACATCGGAGGGGGCTAGGGTTACACAAGGTCGGTTACAAAGGAGGAGATATACATATCCGTATTGCCTAGCTTGCCTTCCACGCCAAGTAGAGTCCTATCCGGACACGGGACGAAGTCTTCAATCTTGTATCTTCATAGTTCAACAGTCCGGCCAAAGGATATAGTCCGGCTGTCCGGAGACCCCCTAATCCAGGACTCCCTCAGTAGCCCCTGAACTAGACTTTACTGACAATGAGTCCGACGCGCAGTCTTGTCTTCGGCATTGCAAGGCGGGTTCCTCCTCCGGATACACCACAGAAGAGTTCGAATAAAAGGACAGTGTCCGACCCTGCAAAATAAGTTCCACATACCACCGTAGAGAGAATAATATTTTCCACAAATCTAATCTGCTGAAACGTTTTGGCAACATGACATCATGCCATGGCTCGGTGATTATTCGAACCGTTTTTTCTTTAACTAGCCCCGCACATAACGCGAGGCAGTTTCTTGCCACGTCTTGTCAAAGCAGAGATCGTGTCCCCCTTATTACGGGATTCTCATCAATACGGTCGTGGGTAACCCAACCGCGCCTAGGACTCCTAGATTTTAGGCAAGTCCCAAACGGCCACGAGGAGGACGCTTGATATTCACCCTCTTTATAAAGGGTCAAGGCTTTTACTTTTTTCCTCTCGTGCTCAATCGAATCCTTCCCCCACCTCGAGTTCTAACACCCAAAGCCCAGGTCAGGTGCTTCGGACCTTCAATAATGTCCGGATCCAGCCTCCAGGGCCGGTGGATGCCCTCCTCCGTCACGGAAGAGGATATCAAGAAATTGAGGGAGGCAAGATACTTGACCGCCGAAGTCTCGCATCGGCTGCCTGCCCGAGGGCAGGTCGTCCCTACCCCTGAACCCAATGAAGACGTCGTGTTTATCTCCCACTTCCTCCGGGGACTAGGCCTCACTATGGATCCCTTCGTAAGGGGTTTGATGTTCTATTACGGGCTTGATTTCCATGATCTAGCCCCGGATTCCTTTCTCCACATCTCGGCATTTATTGTCGTATGTGAGGCCTTCCTCCGCATTACCCCTCACTTCAGCATGTGGCTCAAGACCCTTGATGTGAAGCCGAAGACGGTTGAGGGGCAGCATGCAGCGTGCGGAGGGGCATTAATAAGCAAGATCGCTGGAGCTCCATGGCCAAAGGGTTCTTTTTCAGAGGTGTCCGGATTATGGCAACGGGAGTGGTTCTACGTCACCGCTCCCAGAAGTGCCAAGTGGGTAGCTTCCCCCGCCTTTCGCTCGGGCCCTCCACCACAACTGATGTCATGGATCAGCAGGGGGCTGAGCTGGGGTCCAGCCAAGGATGTGCCCATACTACAGAGCCGCATCCGAGATCTCTTCGAGGGAGATTTTAGTTTGGTTATGGTAGTGCAAGTCATGCTGATTCGTCGAGTCCAGCCTTGCAAATGCCGGCCCCTACGCTTGTGGGAATTCAACCCAGAAGGACCGCGCGCTATTCAGAATTTCCTCGGCCTGACGCACGAGGAGATGTACAAGTCGTTCTTCGGACCCCAAATTAAATAGAGTGTCCGGACACCTCCGAGGACGTGGGCCTGAGCAGCAACTGCACCACGGCCCAAGTATGTAATCCTCCAGCCGAACACACTGTCTTTCATTTATCATGACGTCATTCTGAAGAATCGCTTTTTGACCAGGACCGGATAGCAAAGGCAAAGATGATCCGGTGTTCGGCCCCCCTTCCCGAAGGCTTGGACAATCCGGTGCTGGAAAAGATGCTCGAGCCAGCACCTTTCCCGGTGCCCTCAAAGGAAGATGAAGGGGGGAATAAAGAGGGCGAAAGCGGGCCCCCACCGCTACCTATTCCAACCGAGGGAACGAACGCCTCTGTGAGGGAGGATAACCAAGGGAAGGAATCTGACATTCCCTCGCCCCGGGGGAGGAAGAGGACTACCTTTGATGATCCGGAAACCAAGGTTTCCAAACGGGAGAAGAAAACTCCACCAGAGGGTCCCGCC
The DNA here is from genome assembly GCF_003073215.2 of Triticum urartu. Classification (NCBI taxonomy): domain Eukaryota; kingdom Viridiplantae; phylum Streptophyta; class Magnoliopsida; order Poales; family Poaceae; genus Triticum; species Triticum urartu. Next base: position 12,049,400 of record NC_053022.1, on the reverse strand, counting down.
TCGGAGGGTGCTCTTGCCGCACAAAGTCCGTGCGGGGATCGGCCCTCTAACGAGCTATAAGTAATCAAAAAGTACTTAATAGTGAAGATATGCTACCTTACTTCTGAGGAAGATAACTGAAGCATCTATCTTGCAGTTCGGATCTGAGCCCTTCTCAGCAGAGCTCAGTTCGGATCTTCTTCCGAAGATGATGGAGAGCGAAACGCCTCCCTCGGACTCCCTGGCTCAAGAAGCGGGCGACCTTGAAGTGTCATCACGGAGAGTTTCTCCGGATCCGGCAAGGCCAGAAAGTAATCCCATGGTCACCCGAAGCCCTCAGTATCCGGTTCTTGAAGAGAGCAATCAAAAGAGTCCGGCACCATCTGGTATGCGGTCGGATGTACTGAAGGGTCTGCTAGAGCGAGCAACTATCTCAGAAGAGCACCGTACATTAATGTGTACGGTGATTGAAAGGATTTCGTCCGCCGAAAATGGGTTGCATGAAGCCTTTATGAGTCTACTGACGGGCTTTGAGGTACGTGAAATGATATACATTTGTGATGGTACCGTGCATTTTTAGGTGTGCCCTGTGTAGATAGTAGCCTCTGTGACTCTGGTTGTCGTCAAAAACGGCGGCGAATAGAGGATCGTAGTCCCAGGTAATAACCAGACCGCCTTTATGTGCAGGTGTCTGAAGCTCCGGTGGCTAGCCGGACTGATGGGGTTGGCGAACTAAAGCGGCGACTGGATGCGGCGGATGCCGATATCGAGCTTGTTAACAAGTGGCTTGACGAGGCACAGGGTAGGTGATGTTTATAGTGAATGTCACATAGTAAGAGCAGCGTGATGCAGTATCTTTAATATGTTGTGACTGCGGATGGAGCTGCCACCGTGGAGGCCCTGCGGGCGGAGCTTGCCCGAGCCCAGGAGCAAGCAAGGAGTGGTAATGCGGCCGTTTTGAAGGCGGCCGAAGAGTTGAGAGCCGAGAAGGCTGCGCATAGCGAGAGCAAAGAGAAAATGGCCAAAATGGTTGTGAAGTTAAAAGAAACTGCCGACCGCTGCCAGTTTCTTGAAGAAGAAAGCCGGGCGAAAGCTACGGACCTCGAAAAGGCCACAATGGCGACCAAAGACACCCGCTCTGCAACGAGAGCAAAGAAGGAGGAACTGCGTAAAGCCGGGGATATTGTGGCTGGGAAGCCCTTTATGCTGCGGAGGAAGTTCGGCGATCCGTGGTATGCCCCTCTGGATCGGCTGTGGAGTTCGGCTGACGCATATCTGGACTTAGCGGCGAGCGCTGTCGATGCGGCCGAATGCTTCCGAGATCAGACAGATCGTGAAGTGGACAAGCTGTTTTGGTCGCAATTTAACGTTCCAGAGCGTCCGCTTCCATTGACTGATCAGCTTGCCGAATGGGCCGAACTCAGTAGATTGTCTGGACCCGCCATGAGGTCTGTCGTGGATCATCTGTGACCGGAAAGGCCAAAGCCGAACAGCTATTTTTAGCTTGGTGCAGCAGTTCCTTGGTGCGGTGTCACGCATTAATGCGATGAAGATCTCGGCGTGCATAGAAGGCTCGCGGATGGCCCTTGCCCGTGTCAAAACATACTGGGCGGAGATGGATGCCACCACTGTCGCGGCGCAGGGTACGGCCATAGGCCGAGTGGCTGCGAGCACTATTTTGAAGAAGTTCTTGAGGGCGCTCGTTCGATAGAGGCCCAGTGCTCGAAGAATGTTATGTTTGAGTGAGATGTATTCCCATTGTACAAACAACGTTTCATTGAATTTATCAAGGCTGTATTTATACTTTTTCCCGAAAGTATTGTGATGCCTCCTGTGCGGCCGTTTATGTATACATGTATATAACCTGAAAGATTGCAGTCGTTGGCTTCAGCCCCCACGCATATAGTGCGGAGGTGTTCGCAAAAGACGCGTATTCACACGTAATCCAACGTCTTGGTCCTATTAAGGAGGTGATAGCGTAGTGAACTAGGCAACCAGACTATAATGCTTTAACTCTTTCACTTAGCCATAGGAGTTTGACACTGGGGCTACTATATAGCCCCTGGTGGCTCCGCACTCATCCGGATTCGGGGTGTGTACATGCCTGGCCGGGAAACGGCCCTTCTCTACTAAGGTCATCAAGTGGTTGACCAGTCTCACGCTATATCATGACAGTCAGTTTTCGGCTTTCTCTACTAAGGTGCTCGTCCGGATGAACCAGGGCACAATCGCAGTAGTTCTCCTGGTGCCGCCTTAGCCGATAGAGCGGAACGTAAGGCAGCAAAACACAGGAGCCGGGCAAACCCAACATTTGACCAAAGACATGATTCGGAGCTAATGAATATAAGGCCAAACTCGCGACGCCGAACACTCCCTAAGGTATTCGGTCTTTATGGTGTAAACCGGGTCTAAACAGTACCCTTTGTAATAATCCCCTGGTGTCCAGGTACGTGCATTATTCTGGCGTGGCCACATGCCAAGACGTCTGCATCCTTCTCGGTTGTACTGAGAATCCGAGAGATGTAAATCAACAAGAGACAGAAAAAAAGGTTTACGCAGGGTCTTAATCTACAAAGAATCCTTGGAATGGGTCCCTGCTGCACGTCTGCGCATGTGTCTCCATTGTGCCGTATCCTGGACGGATGTAGCATGATGGTCGTCTGAAAAAGAGAGGAACTTAATTGAAAAGTTGCCGTGCAAAAGATAAGTTATACTAAATAAACAACATATAGTTGAAAATGAGTAAAGGTGAGCCTTATTGCCACTTTTGCGCGCACGTTGAGCCTCTTGTATTGTAATAGGGGTATAGCCATCAAACCTGTATTAATTACATATAGTTGAGTCAGACTCGTCTAGCCGTGTCCGTGGTCTTAACGACCTGTCAAATGCTTGAGTTGGTGAGGCCGTTTAGTGTGCGGCGGCCAAGGCGGCCGCACCGTCTTCGGCGTGCAAGGAGCGCTTAATATTTCCATTTACAGTAATGATTCCGCGTGGATCGGGCATCTTGAGCTTGAGGGAAGTGTAATGCGGTATTGCGTTAAAGCGAGCGAAAGCTTCGCGTCCGAGTAGTGCTTGATAGCCACTTTGGAACGGAACGATGTGGAAAGTTAAATTTTCGCTGCGGAAGTTATCGGGGAAGCCGAATATAACCTCTAGTAGCAGGGAGCCCCTGTAGTGAGCCTCCGGGCCTGGCGTTACTCCTTTAAAGGTAGCATTGCTGCGGCAAATTTTTGTTGGGTCTATCCCCATTTTGCGGACTGTGTACTGATATATCAAATTTAAACTGCTGCCGCCGTCCATCGGGACTTGGGTGAAGTGGTATCCGTCAATTATTGGATCTAATACCAAGGCAGCCCATCCTGCACGCTGGATACTTGCCGAGTAATCCCGATGGTCTAAGGTGATCGGTTGGGACGACCAGTGGCGGAGCTCCGCGGTGATAGGCCCTGGGGCATGTTCCTCTAAAGGTGCAGCTTTGTTTCTCCCTTTTATCATGTGTAACGCGTTGACTGTTTTGACTTCTGGTGGGAATTTCTTCTGTTCCCCTGTGCTTTGCTTGCGAGGCTCGTCCTCGTCTTCACTTGGTGTATCCTGCCCCTTGTGTTTGGCGTTGAGCTTGCTGGACTGTTTGAAGACCCAACATTCTTTATGGGTATGATTTGCAGGTTTATCCGGGGTGCTATGGATCTGACATATTTGGTTCAGAATTTTGTTTAGGCTGGACAATTCGTCTCTGTTGCCTTTGGAGGGCAGCTTCTGCTGCCCTGGCTGAGAGCTTCTAAATCCGGTGTTTATAGCCGTGCTCTTTGGGTTGTCTTCTTTATTCCGGCGCTTATTCTTGCTGCGTCGTGATTTCCTGTTTCCATCCCTGACTTCGGATGTACTTGGGTCGCTGGTGCTGCATCGGGCTAACCAGCTGTCCTCGCCTGCGCAAAAACGGGTCATGAGGCTTGTTAATGCTGCCATTGTTCTCGGCTTTTCTTAACCGAGGTGTCTGGCAAGCCATTCGTCTCGAACGCTATGCTTGAAGGCTGCTAAGGCTTCGGCGTCCGGACAGTCAACTATTTGGTTCTTTTTAGTGAGGGACATGTTCCAAAGTTTTCGGGCTGACTCACCGGGCTGTTGAGTTATATGACTTAAATCGTCTGCATCCGGTGGTCGGACATATGTCCCTTGAAAATTTGCCCGAAAGGCGTCTTCGAGCTCTTCCCAGCTTCTGATGGAATTTTCGGGGATGCTTTTAAGCTAGTGCCGAGCTGGCCCTTTGAGCTTGAGGGGTAAGTACTTGATGGCGTGGAGATCGTCTCCTCGAGCCATATGGATGTGGAGGATGTAGTCCTCAATCCAGACCCCAGGGTCTGTTGTTCCGCCGTACGCCTCTATGTTTACGGGTTTGAATCCCTCTAGAAATTCATGGTCCAGTACCTCGTCGGTTAAACATAGAGGGTGTGCGGCACCCCTGTATTTGGGCGTACCGTGGTGTTCGGATGTTTGTTGTGTTGCATTGTATGTTGGAGCGCGCCTGCGTGGTCCATAGATGGATCTGGTTGCGCCGTCCTTTTGATGCGAGCCCTTACGCGGATCGCGTACTGGTTTATGTGCGACGTCGTTTGCCGCTTTATGTTGGCTATGAGGTCGTCTATCCGACTGGATGGCCGTTTTATTTTTTAATTGTGGAGGATCTAAGGCCTCCTCATCAAATTCAGGTAGCAACTTTCGCTTCGGATAGCTCTTGGTGTGGCGATTACTACCGTACTTTGCTGCAGTGTTGAGTACTTCACTCCATTTGATTTTGAGTGTGTCTTGTGCAGCCTTGAGCCTTTGCTTCTATTTTTTCAGACTCCTCGCCCTGGCAACAAGCCTTTGGTGGGCATTATGTTGCTCCTGGCGCCTGTCCGGTGTGATGTCGCCCGGACTGTTATCTTCGACGGAGTCAGGTTGTTCGGTTTGATTCCCCGTGTTGCCCTGGGCGGGCGATGGTGCACCCTGCTCTATTGCTGGGTCTATATGATTGTTATTTTTGCCGAGGCGGGATTTGGAGCGGCGTTTACGCCGCCGCGTTGACTGCTTTTCGAGGGAACAACCCTTTGCGGCGTCCTTCCGTTCCTCGTCGTTGTTTTCTTTGGGTGTGTCCACCATGTATACGTCGTGTGACGAAGTGGGTGTCCAGTGCCCTGTGGGCAGTGGTTCCTCTTCGTCTCCTGCATCATCGTCCATACCGTCGATGTCTTCGGAGTCGAAGTTGAGCATGTCGGTTAAGTCATCGACAGTGGCTACTAAGTGGGTGATGGGTGGGCAGCGAATTTCTTCGTCATCCGCATCCCAATCCTGTCGGACGTAGTTCGGCCAGGACTCTCCTGACAAGGAGAGAGACCTTAATGAGTTCAGTATGCCGCCAAAGGGCGAGTGCTGAAAAATATTCGCGGAGGTAAACTCCATGATCGGCGCCCAATCGGATTCGACAGGAACGGGCGCATGCGGTTCGGAGTCCATTGCCGGAAAAGATCTGGCAGTTTAGCAACACGGCTTTCGTGAAGGGTAAGGTCGATATTCGGCTTGATCGCCGCAGAAGATACGGCCTCCGTGGCGGGGTCTATCCACCCGTCCATGGATGGTGCAACTGGCTCCGAATTGAGGGTTAGAGCGGCGGCCGATGCAATTTCTCGAACACTGTCCGATGGTAGAGCTAAATCGTACTCATCGTGACCGCATGGCACACAAGGCAGGGGCTCGAATCCGTCGAAGATCAAGTCTCCGCGGATATCGGCCGTGTAGTTTAAGCTTCCAAACCTGACCTGGTGGCCAGGGGCGTAACTTTCGATCTGCTCCAGATGGCCAAGCGAGTTGGCCCGCAGTGCGAAGCCACCGAACACAAGGATCTGTCCGGGGTGAAAGTCTCGCCCTGGACTACATCGCTATCGATGATCGTAGGAGCCATCAAGCCTAACGGCGATGACACAGAGGAACTCTCAATGAAAGCACCAATGTCGGTGTCAAAACCGGCGGATCTCGGGTAGGGGGTCCCGAACTGTGTGTCTAAGGCGGATGGTAACAGGAGGCAGGGGACACGATGTTTTACCCAGGTTCGGGCCCTCTTGATGGAGGTAAAACCTTACGTCCTGCTTGATTTATTCTTGATGATATGGGTAGTACAAGAGTTGATCTACCACGAGATCGGAGAGGCTAAACCCTATAAGCTAGCCTATGGTATGATTGTATGTTATCCTACGGACTAAAACCCTCCGGTTTATATAGACACCGAAGGGGGCTAGGGTTACACAAGGTCGGTTACAAAGGAGGGGATATACATATCCGTATTGCCTAGCTTGCCTTCCACGCCAAGTAGAGTCCTATCCGGACACGGGACGAAGTCTTCAATCTTGTATCTTCATAGTCCAACAGTCCGTCCAAAGGATATAGTCCGGCTGTCCGGAGACCCTCTAATCCAGGACTCCCTCAGATGTTTTTTCTAGCTGCCCTGCGAAACCAAGCCAAGAAAGGGTTGGAGGTAAATATAGTCCTTCCAGCTGCAGCACCTCCTTCTCAGTTGCAGCATGGATTTCTAGATGAACAAGATGGCTCATTCCATTGACAGCATTGCTCAAGTCTACTGAGTGTTTACTCCAAACGTTGCACACATCAAATGTTCTTAGCTCTATCAAAGCTCCAACTTCATGCAGAAACTCTGGAGTCGAGACAATGGACTGAAGAGCCCGCAATCCTGCCAAGCGTTGTATACCAAGGGGCGTCTTGACCCCACGTATACTTCCAATTTGTGATCGCTGGTAGGAAATGCGTACAGGTATCTCAATTTTTTAAGTTCTACAACACGGTTTGGCAAATACGTTAGCTTAGAATGTGCAGCATCCAAGACTTCCAAATTTCGTAACCTCCCCACTATTTCTTGCAGGATTTCAAGATCGGTATATCTAAGGCCCAGATAACGCAGATTAAACAAGTCAAATACCTCATTAAGCAGAATTTTGACACGAGTACCTTGCAGATCCAACATTGACAACAGATTTGAAGATGTTAGGATAGGTTTCAACAAATCAATATCGATATACCTCTCAAATACATGGAGAGCACGGAGCTGTGTTGCACCAGATCTGCTCAGTTTTTCAAGATTTCTCCCCTGGACCAATATTTGACGTGCACCCTCTATAGAGAATGTCCCAGTAGAAGAGCCATCATAAACCTTACCAAAGCATTCCTCCTTGGCTTTGTTGAGGGCAAGAAGGCGTATGACATCATGCATCCGACAGTGTTTCAGCCGTCCGGAATAATTCCTTTTTTCTACCTGTAGTAGGCTTCGGTTCACAAGCTCAGCCAAGTATCCTTCTGCCACTTCCGCCAATGTTATGTTTCCTTCCTTTTCCCTAATAAATCCCGCGGCAATCCACTACCTCATTGTCTTCCTCTATAATACATAATCTTCTGGGGATAGTGCACAATGTAAGAAACAATGCTTCAAATCATATGGAAGGTCCTCCAAACTAACCTTCAGAATCATATGAGCATCAGGGATCACATCTTTCATCAACTGTGAACCCATATACACACTCTCCCATTCGACAGGAGTTGGGGCTTTGCAGGAGAGTAGGCGTCCAATGCATGCAATAGCAATAGGCAAGCCTTGACACTTTGTTAGGAACTTACAAGCAGTTAAAATCATATAACTTCGATTGTAGTTGCAAACTTACAATATGTAATTATGGCTGATGTAACTCATGTAACTGAACATTAGTCTCCGATTTGGCTAGCGTACCATCTTAATATACTGCATTTTAGTGTTATTAGTATTATCTCAAATATATGGTAGATAATCTACCTACAATATTGATACTTTACCTCTCCAACTCCTAAATAAGTTTTGTTGATTATGTTGTCAATCTTGTGTGCCTTCTTCTCACTCCAATTCTGGATTAGTGGCCTTAATCTTAACCTTGATACATTCGAGATTTTGGATTTCAATTGGTACACCATGAACTTCTCATAGTACCACGTCTGTTTGACAACAAAAGCGGTTTAAAAACTTTTCCATAATGTATGGATCGTAACTGATCCACCAATTATAAATTTGTTGATGCTAGACATAATATGTTAAAGCGTGAGCTGTCCAAGATTTGTGGCCTTTATTGTTTAAACGTTTCTAACAATCCCAAGGTATTTGTTATCGACATATTGCTATGTTATCAGGCATAGGTACTTGCCTATTGTATGGAAGACAAATGGTCTGACAAAAATTAAGAGTGGTGTCATCCTTCATCTTGTCTAGCAATCCTTTCAAATTTATTTTTGTGTCATTGAGATCTTTCAGTTCCTTCCACAACTCCATAGTATAACTCAAATTTGAAGGGACGTGCTACCTCCCCATGCTGGGCAGGCATGTTATATGCTCTACATCTTGTACTCCTTTCATCTATATAGAGCCTAATGCGTTTTTCAAGACCACCTTTGACTATTGATAAGATTAATAGTACATGAGATGCATAATATGAAAATTATATCATTGGAAGCTCCTTTCCCATACGAATTTGACGGTATGCTTTGTGTAACTTGCATGTCATATATTATTGCTCTAAAATTTGGTCAGAGTTAGTCTCGAAAAACGCATTAGGCCCTATATAGATGGAAGGAGGGAGTAGAGTGATCCTACAGGGTCTCCCATTAATGATAAAGGAACCATGCTCTAGATCATATGAATAAGTGATGGCCTGACACAGTAGATGTCTCATTTTCATGTTAGGTGTCTTGAGAAGTTCACCCAGTCCTATCAAGATGATGTACGTCTGTTGTTGCGTATTTAATTCGTTTATGAACTTCTCATATTGCAGTAAAGAAGCAACCTGAGTTCCCTGAATGTGCAAATATTGTTATTATATTCGGTTGAGTATATGTTTAACCACTGATAGAAACAACTACACTAATCTATACCAATATAGAAACATCCAAAGAGGCATCCCGATCCATTGGTTTAGATCATCCTAATTGTGAGCACCTGAACATGTGTATCGCTCAATAAAAAAGGCAATAGTAATCCAATAAAATTAATGCACTGATTTACTTCTCATCATTATTATCAGGGAAAAATGATTATGATATACGATAATTTTTTTACCAGAAACCTTTAGGGAAACTCCATACGCATGTCATATTCATTTATAAAAGATCAGGGTAGTCTGTTACAATTGCAAATAAGAGAGTTGCACAATGTAAGAAACAATGCTTCAAATCATATGGAAGGTCCTCCAAACTAACCTTCAGAATCATATGAGCATCAGGGATCACATCTTTTATCAACTGTGAATCCAAACCCATATACACACTCTCCCATTCGGCAAGAGTTGGGGCTTTGTAGGAGAGTAGGCGTCCAATGCATGCATTAGCAATAGGCAAGCCTTGACACTTTCTTATGAACTTCCAAGCCAATTCTTGCAATTCCAACGGGCACTCATTGACATTATCATTCCAAATGGCCCCTTTGCAAAACAACACCCAGGAGTGATGTGGTTGTAACCGTTCCAAGTGAATTGCAGACTCCCTAGTTGCCAACAGTGACACATCATGGTTCCTTGATGTGATAACAAATCGTCCGGTACAGTTAGATGTTGGGAAGACATTTCTTATCTCCCACCAAACACGTGCAGCCCAAACATCATCCAGGACCAAGATGTACTTTTAACCTTGAAGGTAGTTGTGGATGGACTCTACTAGGCCTCTCATCTCAATTTTAGCAACGTCGACTGCAATGCCGAACTCGGCCACAATCTTCTTCAGCAGGTCCTCAATACGGTAACTCTCCGACACGGTTACCCAGGCCGTGGCATCAAAATCCAATTTCATGACACTGTACACATGAGCAACCAGAGTGGTTTTACCAACGCCAGGCATCCCCCACACTGTGATGACTTTGCTGCTGCACTGCTCCAGACCATCACCACCGCTGGTCAGCCACCGTATCAATATCTCCTTGTTTTCATCGATCCCCACAAGGTCCTCATCCCTGGTGAAGTGCAGAGCTTGACCTTTACTCATCGATCTGGCAGCAGAAGCAGGTCTGCTGATGATGGTGTAATCCTTCTTCCTCCGCTTGGCATCCTGAAGCTTGGTTTCGATTTCTTGGAGCATGGTCGTGAGGCAGTGCCAGGTCTTGATATCATTGAGCCTCTTCTTCATCTGGACAGCAAACCCTCCGTGCTTGTAGTCCTCCAGCTTGTAGGTGAACTCATCGACGACGTCCTCGACCTGGAAGGCAAGGCCCCTGTTAAATTGTGATCCAAATTCTAGTACCGTATTGGACTAGACGTAGTACATACGGTGTGGGCCTTTTGCGTTGATACCGACGCGTACGAGTACAACTCGTTTACTTGTCCTACAAGGACTCCTATGTGTTGCCCCTCATATATACCTCATGTAGTCGCACCTCAGACGGCCTGTCGTCTCGTGCTTGTAATACTCCTCCTCATAGTGATTGCGCCTTCATGCGTCCTTTGTTTTCTCCCGCAAGGGTTTCCACATAAAAATCTGTGTCTCTCGTGTCTTGTTTATTCTCGTTATTATCTAACAAGTAGTATCAGAGCTAAGGTTTCAGATACGAGATTTGAGACGAGAGAATTAGGGTTACGGCGTCCTGTGTGCCGCCGCCGACGCGACCCGGCGAACCGAATCCAGATCGATAAAGGAAGCCGAGTTCGACTGGATTTCCACAAGTTGCCGCTGCTGCGTATATACGCTTGAAGCCCCGAGTACGCAGCATCCACATCAGCTGGCCGTTCCATCAAGTTCCGCTGCTCCACGTACAGCGTCGCCGAGTAGTAGCTGCTACTATTTCGTTCAAGTCCCGAGGCTGCTGCTGTTGCTTCGCATCACGTCAAGCATTGATCGGCTCGTACTACTTCAACTAGTACTAGTAATTGATTCGCACGTCATCAACCGAAGCAAAAGCTAGTAGTACTACTGCTCGCCGGCCAGAAGCAAAGCAGTAGTTTAATTCACATCTGATCCACTACGTGATTTGACTACTAGTACTATTCGTCACGTCAAGCTACAGATCAAGCTTTTGGTCTTCGATTACCCGAGCTACCAGGTGCTACTGTTCCTAGTTTTTGCTCCGCGTAATTTAAATTCTGTCAAGAATTTTTCTATCGACTTGTACTACTTTGTGCACACAGATTTATCTACTCATGGCATCCATGAAGTACGATTTTCCGCTGCTGGATCGTGACACAAGGTTTACCCTATGGCAAGTCAACATGCGGGCGTTGTTGGCACATGCCGACTATGATGTAGCACTGGATAGTTCTGGGAAGAACCAAATTGAGGACTGGACTGCTGAGGAGAAAAGAATTTATTGTAAGGCTTTGTCACAAATTCAACTCCATTTGCATAATAATATTTTGCAGGAAGTTTTGAGAGAGAAAACTGCCGCCGCTCTATGGTTAAAGCTGGAAGGTATTTGCATGACTAAAGATCTCATCAGCAAGATGCATCTGAAGCAAAAATTATTCCTGCACAGGTTACCCGAGGAAGGTAATGTTTTAAATCATATTTCAGAATTTAAAGAGATCATATCTGATCTAGCTGCAATGGAGGTTTAGTATGAAGAGGAAGATACTGCTCTAATGTTACTTTGTTCACTGCCAAGTTCTTATATCAATTTTCGAGACACCATATTATACAGTCGTGATACTCTCACACTTAATGAAGTTTATGAAGCTTTGAACTCTAAGGAGAAGATGAAATTAATGGTGCCTCATGATGGTTCGAGTTCATCCCAAGCCGAGGGATTATCTGTTCGTGGCAGGACAAAGGAAAAGAACTCCAATAATGGAAACAGAGGCAAAAGTAAGAACGACTACAGGGGCCGGTCGCAATCCAGAGACAAGAAGTATTGCAGGTATTGTAAGAGAGACAGGCATGACATCTCAGAGTGTTTCAAGTTGCAGAACAAGGAAAAGAGGAAAGGTAACAAACAAGGTGAAAATTCTGCTAACTTTGCTCGTGATGATAGTTCCGATGATGCTCTTGTCGTTATTGCTGGATGTGCTGAGACCAATGATGAGTGGGTACTTGATACTGCATGCACTTTTCATATGTGTCCACATAGAGATTGATTTATTACTTTTGATTCCACTACTTCTGCTGGTTCCGTTTTGGGTTTTGATAATTCACCATGCAATGAAGGCATAGGTTCTATTCGAATCAAGATGTTTGATGGCATAATCAGAACTTTGACAGATGTTCGGTATATTCCGAAGATGAAGAGAAATCTTATTTCTATGAGTGCCCTTGATGCAAAGGGATACAAGTATTCAGGTGGAGATAGTGTTTTGAAAGTCACCAAAGGTTCCCTTATTGTGATGAAAGGTGATTTGAGTTCGACCAATGGTCTTTATTACCTTCGAGGTTTGACCGTTTCAGGTAACGCTACTCCAGTTGTTTCAAAGAATTCTGATTGTGATGCTGCTAACCTTTGGCATATGCGTCTTGGACATATGAGTGAACTTGGTTTAGCAGAGTTAAATAAGAGAGGTCTTCTTGATGGATATGAACCTGGTAAATTGAAATTTTGTGAGCATTGTATCTTCGGCAAACACAAGAGGGTGAAGTTCAACACTTCGACTCATACAACTGAAGGTATTCTTGATTATGTGCATTCTGATTTATGGGGACCATCTCGCAAGAAGTCACTAGGTGGTGCTAGTTACATGCTGACTATTATTGATGATTATTCGAGAAAAGTTTGGCCTTATTTCTTGAAGCATAAATATGAAGCATTCTTAACATTTAAGGAGTGGAAGATTATGATTGAGAGACAAACTGAAAAGAAGGTAAATATACTTCGCACTGATAATGGTATGGAATTCTGTTCTAAGCAATTTAAGAATTATTGCAAGTCTGAAGGCATTGTCAGACATTACACTGTTCCTTATACTCCTCAACAAAACGGTGTTGCTGAGCGTATGAAGAGGACCATTATTTCCAGAGCCCGTTGCATGTTGTCCAATGCAGGTTTGCATATGCGTTTTTGGGCTGAGGCCGCTTCCACTGCTTGTTATCTCAGTAACCGTTCACCATCTATTGCTCTTAATAAGAAAACTCCAATTGAGGTATGGTCTAGTTCACCTGCTGATTATTCACAGTTGAGAGTTTTTGGTTGCACTGCTTATGCTCATGTCGATAATGGAAAATTGAAGCCTAGGGCTGTTAAGTGCATATTTCTTGGTTATAAGTCTGGTGTTAAAGGTTTTAAATTATGGAATCCTGAAACCCAGAAGGTTGTTATTAGCAGAAATGTTATCTTTAATGAATCGGCTATGTTACATGATGTTTCATCTACTAATGTTCCTGTTGAGAGTGAACAACAGCCTCCTATTCAGCAGCCTACTGTTCAGGTGGAGCATGTTATTGATTCAGGTGATACATCTCGTAATGAAATTGTTGATGCACATGAACCCGTGGTTAATGATGATAATGTCACTCCCACTCCAAATCAGCCTATTGTTCCACCCAGTTGGAATCTTGCACGTGACAGAGTTAGGCGCGGTACTATAAAACCTGACAGGTTAATTAAAGAGTGCAATATTGTTTCTTTTGCTTTATCTGTTGCAGAAGAAATTGAAGGTAATGCTGAGCCTTCTTCATATTCCGAGGCTATTATTTATAGTGATAGTAATAAGTGGATGACCGCTATGCATGATGAGATGGAATCACTTGAAAAGAATGGCACTTGGGATTTAGTAAAACTGCCTAGAGAGAAGAAACCTATTCGTTGCAAGTGGGTTTTCAAGAGGAAAGAAGGTGTTTCTCCTAATGATGAGACAAGATATAAAGCAAGGTTAGTTGCTAAAGGTTACAGTCAGATTCCAGGTATTGACTATAACGAAGTCTTTTATCCTGTTGTGAAGCATAGCTCTATTCACACTTTACTCAGTATTGTTGCCATGCATGATCTTGAGCTTGAACAATTGGATGTTAAAACTGCATTTTTACATGGAGAATTCGAAGAGGATATTTATATGGAACAACCTGAAGGTTTTGTTATTTCTGGAAAAGAAAAGCTTGTCTGTAAATTAAAGAAATCTCTTTATGGATTGAAGCAATCCCCGAGACAGTGGTACAAGAGATTTGACACCTTTATGCTCTCTCAAGGTTTCAAAAGGTCTAATTATGATAGTTGTGTTTATTTGAAAACTGTCAAAGGTTCAACTATTTATTTGCTCCTTTATGTTGATGATATGCTAATTGCTGCAAAGAGTATGTCAGATATTGATGAACTAAAGAAGCAATTGAGTAATGAATTTGAGATGAAGGATTTGGGTGCAACAAAGAAAATACTTGGCGTGGAAATATCCAGAGATAGACCATCTGGAAAAGTGTATCTCAGTCAGAAGGGTTATATTGATAAAGTTCTTCGTCGTTTTAATATGCATAATGCCAAGCCGGTGAGTACTCCGTTAGCTGCACACTTCAAATTATCATCAGTTTTATGTCCTAAGTCAGATGCAGGTATTGAGTACATGTCTAGAGTTCCCTATTCGAGTGCAGTTGGTTCACTTATGTATGTCATGGTTTGTTCTCGTCCGGATTTATCATATGCATTGAGTGTTGTCAGTAGATACATGGCTAATCCTGAAAAAGAGCATTGGAGAGCAGTTCAGTGGATTTTCAGATACCTGCGTGGTACTTCTAATGCTTATTTACAATTTGGGAAAAGTAGAGATGGACTTGTTGGTTTTGTTGATTCTGATTTTGCTGGTGATTTGGATAAGAGAAGATCACTCACAGGTTATGTTTTCACCATTGGTGGTTGTGCTGTGAGTTGGAGAGCAACTTTGCAGTCTATTGTGGCTTGTTCCACTACTGATGCCGAGTATACGGCTATTTCTGAGGCATGCAAAGAAGTTATCTGGTTGAGAGGTTTGTACACTGAGCTTTGTGGAGACTCATCTTGCCCTACCGTATTTAGTGACAGTCAAAGTGATATATATCTTACAAAGAATCCAATGTATCATGAGAGGACAAAGCACATTGATATCAGATTTCATTATATTCGAGATGTTGTTGTTGAAGGCGATTTGAAGGTATGCAAGATAAGTACCCATGATAATCCAGCTGATATGATGACAAAGCCAGTTCCGACCAATAAGTTTGAGCTTTGCTCAGGCTTAGTTGGTATTTCTCACTAGTCCTATGGACTTTGACGCACAAGGTGTTTAAGCTGATTTGAATGGAGTTATTCACTTTCTTCGACTACTGGAGGGAATTTGGCTCAAGGTGGAGATTGTTAAATTGTGATCCAAATTCTAGTATCGTATTGGACTAGACGTAGTACATACGGTGTGGGCCTTTTGCGTTGGTATCGACGCGTACGAGTACAACTCGTTTACTTGTCCTACAATGACTCCTATGTGTTGCCCCTCATATATACCCCATGTAGTCGCACCTCAGACGGCCTGTCGTCTCAGGCTTGTAATACTCCTCTTCATAATGATTGCGCCTTCGTGCGTCCGTGGTTTTCTCCCGCAAGAGTTTCCACGTAAAAATCTATGTCTCTCGTGTCTCGTTTATTCTCGTTATTATCTAACAGCCCCTGATCTTGCCGATGAAGATGGCGGTGGTCTTGTCAGTATCCTTGAACCGCTCCGCCTCCTATAGGTAGGCCTGCATGCTCTCCAGCTCTGCCTTGGACTCGCGGATCTTGCCGAGGAGGCCCCTGAGGGCGGTGGCTTCCTTACCAAGCAGCGACCCGCCGAAGATCGCCGCCTCTTTGGCCAGCGCGGCCCCGAGTGTGACTACCAGCTGCCCGACAACAGCCTCTGCCATAGTTGTTGAGGCTTCGAGCTCAGATGTAGAGGATTTTTGCTACTGTATCGAAGAAGAGGACGAATGGTTTGGTAAGGTTGGCTACAAAATGGGTGATCTAATATATTCTAAAGCAAATTCTGCCGAGAACTTTAGACGCAAGTGGAAGTAATATTGGACGATAACTTTGATGTTCTTAGCTAAAATTATATCTTTTGCTTAACCAGAAGCAGGCCCGACGCCCGCGTCGTCCTCCCCCTGGGGCGACTCGGGCGGCTAGAAACCTAGCCGCCGCCGCCGCAAATTTCCTCCTCCCCTTCCTCCGCCGCCGCCGGAAGACGCCGCCGGGCTAAGCCCAGGGGCCGACGGCGGTGGCGGGGGATCTCCTCTCTCGCGCGTCTCCGGGGTGGGGAGGACCCCAAGGCGTGTGGTGGCGCGACCGATCTGAGATTTGCAGCGCGGCGGATGGCGGCAGGCGGCGGGAGGCCGGCCCGTCCTCGGACGGCGATGGCTTGGCGCGGCGGAGGCCAGGGCTGCGGCGCTGCGGATGGCCCTTTGGGCGGCGGCGGCTACGTCAACGGCGGCCGGCTTGGCTGCGCGGCGTGCATGCTGCCTTCAGATCAGGCAACGGCGGCGTGGAGGGCCTGGTGGTCTCGTCGGCGGCACCTCCGATCAGATCTGTTCTGACCAGTGCAGCCGGCGGTGGTGGTCATCTCTTTCGTCAGAGGTGGACAGCCTGAGGCTGGGTGTTCGGATCTCGGGATCTGTCATCTGGCACCAGTTACGAGTCGGGGTGATGTAGTTGCCGGTGAAAACCGAGCCGACGGCGGGCGATGGCGGCGTTCCACGTCGTTACCTTGATGAAGGCATCGTCATGTGACTACCGTCAACCCACTTGTATTGCTCCGGGGGAAACCCTAGGATCTGGTGTTCCAGACCGGACGATGGCGGCACCGCGGTGTCGTTTCTCTCTTGGGAGCGTCGTTTTGTGGAGCAGCGCTGGAAGTCCGAGGCGGGAGGTGGAGCGGCTTCGTATTGCACGGAGCTTCGGTGGAGATGTCAAGTCATGCCTGACCGACAGGTGCTACGCTTGGTCATGCCTGGTCGGCAGGTGCTACGCACGACAAATCCTCCAAGGGCTTCAAGCTGTGTCGGCTGGTGATACGTGGCAGCATGGCGCTGAGGTGTATCAGTGACGACCGCGACGTGTACGGCTGTTTGCGCGCAGGGAGGAGGTGCCGTTGGGCGCCGTGGTGGCGTCGACGATAGCTGGACCGAGCAAGGTTGATGCATCAGTACAGTTCTGAAGATGGAGCAGTGGCAGTTGGCGGCGGCGGCCTCTGAGAGCACGCCGGACCAGTATGTGCCCCAGACCCGGCAAGTGGCTAGCTTGGGGTCTCAGGTCTTAGATGTTAGGCTTGGATGCGATGTCTGTTTGGTATTAGGCCCAGGCTATTTGTGCCCCTTCATCAACTGGATAGGTGTAGCGACAGTTTGTTGCTTAGATGGCGGCTTTAGTCTTACTGTTGTATGACTTTGTAAGGTCTTGTGAAAATAATTAATAAAGTGACCGTATGCATCGTCCAGATGCAAAGGCCGGGGGTCATCCTCCTTTTCTAAAAAAAAGCTAAAATTATATTATTGGACATAATAAATGGAAGAAACAAAAAGAGAGGAAGTGTACAATATATACAGACGACATAATACTTATTTTCTTCAGAACATCCAAATGGACATATTGTTGGACGAGAATTCCAATGTTGTCAAATTATAGGATGACTCACACAAGACCCGTTTCTTGTCCCCGCTTCCAAATTTAGTAGTTGCTGACTTGCTGTCTACCTCAAACTTTTGGAATGCATCTTGGTAAATCCAAGATTCATATTATGTAGGAGTATATGACAGTCATACTAGCAAGAGGGGCACAGGTAAAATTATCTTGGTTTGAACTCCAAAAAAGATCCTAAACCAAAGTCATCAAAAAACACTTCCAAACTCTTCTGTTTTCCAAATCCCTCCCAAGATATACAGCACCAATCGACACATCTAGTACTAACTGTTAACTCCTGGAAGCACACGGCCACAGCCATATCAAAGAACCTAGCAAGGATTCAGTAGGAACAGTTGAGAAACGAAACGAATCGCCGAACCTCGGGAGGATTTGGAGATGCTTTCCTTTCATCCTCGCTGCCCCTGGAAAAGATCCGAACTGTTAGATAGAGGTGGTTTTAACTTAGAGACATCTGCATATAATCTCAACCTCCTATCCTCATCTTCCTCCCCCACAAGTTTCTCTCTCTCTCTCGGCATCGACAAGGGTGGAGCTCTTCATCCTCATCCTCTTCAAGCAGGACAGAACCACCATGGCCGGGCTGCAGAGCAGGAAAATCACATTAGTAGTAGGATTACTTGGTCCAATACCTTAAGAAGATTTATTTCATTTTCTACACGACTTCCAGAGAAGGTAAATAGTTTGTGCTGTGTGCCTCTGTGCCTAATCAAAGAACGCAGCGCCCATGTTCCCATGATCACCCACTTACGGCGTGTAGTGGTGCAGTTAGAAACAGTAGTGGTGCTCGGCACCTGAGGTTCTCTCCTGAATAAATACGGCTCAGCAAGATCAATGCAAATGTGTGTTGTGTCCCACTCTTCTTCAGGAATGTTGATGTTAAAAATTCTCATCACGCAGAAAAACAACTGCACCTGCATAATAGCAACCCCCGCCCAAATCAAGAGTGAAGTGTACGTTCCACCAGCATCCATACGAACCGCAACTATCCATGGGCGCCAAATGGCGACTTGTTCATTAAATTACCTGGTATCTGATGCGCCTGCGTTGCAGCTCCGAGGCGAGTCTCTGAAAAGTGCAGAAAAAATGGCACTTCTAGCAGCACCATTTACAATTGGGCGGCAACTCGCAAGGCAGCCAATAAGATCAGCAACAGGCACTAGGTCCAAATGGCAGCTCGTCCATCAAGTTAGTCATGTATACGTAAACCGAAGCTGTCAATGTTCTTTGTGCCAACAGCAGATATTATTACATGAAAAGACAATGCTGGATGACAACCATATATGACTTGATCTGAAGAACGTCGTACTTGCCATTTTTTTTAGTGCATGTCAGTGACCTCTTAATTGGTACTATATGTCAAGCTTCTTATGAAAATATTTATGTTAACATCCACACCTAGTTTTGTTTTGAATAAGGAAGAGTAGTGCGCAGTAGGCGAGCAACTACCACGAAAATGACCTGTGCCAGCAGACCTAGATAGTGACCTTTTGGAACTAGTGACTATTGAGACCTGGGATGTTATCATGATACTGTCTACTGTGTGGTTAGATACTGTGAGAGGGAGACGATCTTTGATCGGTTGACCACTCGGGAGTCCAGGCACCACCGCGTCTCCGAGATAATCTTTCCAACGATCAAGCTCCATCGACTCGGTATACTATCTCTCCCCTCTGCAAGCTCATCCCTGCATTTCTTCAGTTGCTTACTGGCTTTCCATGTATGCAGTCTCCGTTACCATTCAGCTTCAAGCACCATGGGTCCTGTCAGTCTCTTCTTCCTCGTACTTGCAACTGCAGCACCGTTGTTCTCCGCGGCACAAGGCTTTGGCTATCCGACAGCCAACCTCTCGACGCTGTGGATCAACAACAACGCCTCCCTCCCGCACGTCCACTACAGAGGAGGTTTAGCTGTGCGCCCCATCCTCCTCCGTTCACAAAGTAATAAATACTATAGCCAGTCCTTTGCCACGGGATTCTTCTGTGCCCCACCTTGCGACAAGTTCTACTTTGCCGTGTTCATTGTCCAAACCAACGCTGACACCCGTATAGTTGATGGGAATCCACCGGTGGTCTGGTCGGCCAACCGGGCTCGTCCTGTCAGGGAGAATGCCACCGTTGAGCTAACTTCGGATGGAGAATTGGTCCTTCGAGATGCTGATGGTAGCCTGGTCTGGTCGACCGGTACCTCACGGCGGTCGGTAGCTGGCATGATGATCACCAACATCGGCAATCTGGTGCTGTTTGATTTGATGAATGCAACTGTATGGCAGTCATTTGATCATCCTACCGACGCGTTGGTCCCTGGACAGTCACTTCTGGAGGGCATGAGGCTCACAGCAAGTACATCTGCAACAAATTGGACAGAGAATCAGTTTTATGTCACTGTACGCGCGGATGGTTTGTATGCTTACATTGTGTCCGCACCACCACAGATCTACTATATGGCGGAATCAAACGACAACAAGGAAGGAAATGATACAACAAAGGTTACATTCATGAATGGCAGCCTCAGCATCTTTGTCGACCCAAAATATCAAGATATGAATAGCATCTCATTGCCAACAGCTAGGGCCACCCAGTTCATGAGACTAGAGTCTAATGGCCACCTTTGGATGTATGAATGGAATACTGGGGAAGAAACATGGCCTGCTGTGTATGATGTAATGAAGCCAAAATTTGGTGATTGTGGTTTCCCAACTGTGTGCGGGGAGTATGGAATATGCACAGGCAGGAAGTGCACCTGTCCCCTTCAGGATAACAATAGTTCAGGCTACTTCAAGCCGATTGGTGGCCCCGAAGAAAGTCTTGGTTGCACACCCCTGAACCCAATCTCTTGTCAAGAAATGCAGCAACATCGGCTCTTAACCCTTAACGAAGTTTCTTACTTTGATTTGAGCGACCACATTATGAATGAAACCAACCAAGATGATTGTAAACAAGCCTGCTTGAAAAACTGCTCCTGCAGGGCCGTCACCTTCAGGTTTTACCAGAATGAAACCGAAGGTTATTGCCGGTGGGTGACCAAGGTCTTCTCCTTGCAATCAATAAAATTTGAACCTCTTGATTACAACAACTCTGTTTTCATCAAGGTGCAGCTTGGCCCTTCCAACTCAGCTGCTGCAAACAACAGCAACCTCATTTTAGGCACTACAATCCCAGCTATTATTATTGTTGTATTACTTGCTATTGCTGTCACCCTTTATTTACAGAGGAGAGCATATTATGACAAGAAAGATGAAGACTTCAATTTTGATCAATTTGCTAGAATGCCGGCCAGGTTCTCTTTTCAGAAGCTAAGAGAATGCACTCAGGGGTTCAATAAAAAACTTGGAGAAGGTGGATTTGGATCTGTTTATGAAGGGAAATTAGGTGAAGAGAGAGTTGCAGTGAAACGTTTGGAAAGTGCTAGACAAGGAAAGAAAGAATTCTTGGCAGAGGTAGAGACAATTGGAAGCATCGAACACATCAATCTTGTCAGGCTGATTGGCTTTTGTGCAGAGAAATCTCAGAGGCTTCTAGTATATGAATATATGCCAAGAGGGTCACTTGATAGGTGGATCCATTACCGCCACAACAATGCCCCACTCGAATGGTGCACGCGGTGTAGAATCATTCTGGATATTGCCAAAGGCCTATGCTATCTTCACGAGGAGTGCAGGCGAAAGATAGCTCATTTGGACATCAAACCGCAAAATATTCTCTTAGATGAGAAGTTCAACGCCAAAGTGGCTGATTTCGGGCTATCTAAGTTAATAGACAGGGATCAAAGCAAGGTAATGACGGTGATGAGAGGCACGCCTGGGTATCTGGCACCTGAATGGTTAACCTCGCAAATCACTGAGAAAGTTGATGTCTACAGCTTTGGAGTTGTTGTCATGGAACTAATAAGTGGGAGAAAAAATATTGATAATTCTCTGCCTGAGGCGAGTTCCAACCTCATCAATTTGTTACGAGGAAAGGCTCGAGATAATCAATTGAGTGATCTGATTGACAAGCATAGTGAAGACATGCTCTCACACCAGGAGCAAGTGATTCAAATGATGAAGCTTGCAATGTGGTGCTTGCTAAATGATGGCTGTCAAAGGCCTTCCATGTCAACGGTGATCAAGGTACTGGAAGGTGTGACAAGCATAGAAAGTGCAATTCTTAACAGATTTATCGATGCAAATTCAGTCATGCCTGTTCAAGATAATATATCCGCATATTCAGTTCAGCCTCAAGCATCAACCTTATCGGGACCAAGGTGAAATGGGCGCCTAATGAGAAGAAGACATCCAACTTCATTATTCACTTGGTTTGTAATTGTTTTTAAATCTTATCCATTTTGTAGTTTGGAAGTGTATTTTAAACAGTGTGAAAAGAATAATTCCCAGCAAATATATGTGTTTGATTGTTTGGTTAAGTTGTACCGCATAGATTTTCATCTGCGGAGTACCAGTCACCTCATCTGGTAGCCAAAAATATATTTGTCAACTGGTAAACTTGGAAATTACTTGTGATGTAACTAACACTATAAATATATGGAACATTGAATTCCAGAATTTTGCAAATAACTTTATGAACCTGATGGGGATGAGCACCGTAGGGATCTAAGGAGAAAGATGGGACTATAGACCAGGATGACAAACTTGAGACGAAAGAAAAATTATGTGATTTTTCTAAAGTTTTCCATAGTCAATACTAAAGGATTAATGATGCTAATAGAGTTGGTACATTAAATTGTAAATTTCTAGGTCAAGCCAGTAAAATAAACATGTCACTATGTCAGTCTCATATCTCAAAATAATAATACCAATCTTTTTTAAAAATTCAGAAGCAACACTACATATATTCTTGCAAACAAAAGTTGACTATCCTCTTTCGTATGTGGGCATGGAGCCATCACTATATGGGATGCCACAGGGTGAGGGGAGGGGGCGCTGGCCAGGCTTTGGGACAAGTCCACTGGTTTGTTGCGCCCATGTCAATGAGATTAAAAGATAAAAGACGAATCCGTTAGAGTCGAATAAAAACTGTGATCCTTCTGACATTAGTATGTACGAGTCCAGCAGTCAAGTAACTAAACTTCAGTCAGAGAGAGAAGAAAGTAACTAAACTAATTTCTTTTCTAATAAGACTGGTTAGTAGGTGATGGTGCCGACTACAGAGTTGGTACTTAGATGAAAAATTCTTTTCTAATAAAACTGAAACAATGTCAAGATGTGCACCTTTGGTTCAAGCGCAATGTTGGTCGACTGGAACTGAATCTTTTTCTCCACAAATGTATTTGAGAAACCAGGTGGGACAGGTGCCCTTGCCGTGGGAGATGGTAGAGTTGAAGATGTTTAAGTGGTGTCTTGTTGATAAATCGATGTCACTGCATATCCAGGCCAAGGCTTCAATGACAGTCTTTTGCTTCAGGGTGACACTGCACTCATGTCAATAAGAGATTAAGAAAATGAATTCATTAGAGATGAGTAAGAACTGTCAACAACAATTCATTCCATACTCCATTACACTGAAATTAAAAAACCAGAATTATACTTATCAAACTGAGGTTTGAACAAATAAAAAGGTTAATGGGTTAGGCATTTCAAGCAACTAACCACCTACAGACCAAAAACCCTTATATATAATATCATAATATGAGATGATAATCTTAAAACATGGCCACAACTTGGTCAGTCATACACTGTTACGGTGAACAGAGATTGTAACAAACAGCTTCACCTGTAAAAAAAAACTGTATATGAAAACTGTTTCAATCAATACATATTCAAATACGATACTCTAAATAAAAAAACTGTTCCAATCAATGGCAGGGGGTTCAACTATGATACTGTATAAGAAAGCTGTTTCATATTCAATTATGATACTGTATATAAAAAACTGTTTCAATCAATGTCCAACTCATGCTATCAACAAACACTTGAAAGGCAATTAATTCTGCTTCCGATGTGACAAATAAGACAAAAATCGGTAACAGGAGCATAGCTTGGCACTCCAATTTCATCATGAAACTGAATAGTCTTTGTAATTTACAGCAACATCGTTTCCAGATTGTGTTTCCAACAGCACATGGCCATGCTCTCAAGAACAGAGTTGGCCATGCTAAAGCTAGTATGCAGGCAACAGGAACTACCACTAACTGATGAGCAGAATACTCATCTCACACAGCTGTGTTGCAAGTGGAATAATATCGTGGTCAGAAATCCTCATCATGGAGACACCTGCATACTCCAAGGGTAACAGAACCGTCTATGGTCGCCAAATGGCAACTTGTTCATTTATTTAAGTAACTGCTGATCGGTAGTCCTTGCCACTTCGTGTTGATAAGGATAAAGAATGCTAATGCTTACCATCTGCAACTGATTACAGCATGAGAAGAATGGACTTTTCCCCATAAAGGGTGTTTTATTAACTCAAATTGTCACGTCACAAGAACGACTAGAACGACGATTTCAAGACCTTGCCATCTGGAGCAAATTTGAATCCAAATAAGATTTACAACCTTAATTAGTGATCCCTGATGCTGCTCTAAGTAGTACTTGCATGCCTTTGCAGCAAAATTAGGGACATTCTATATACTTGAGCCAGACGTCTACTGACATTCTATATGCTCCAGCCGGCAGTTAACCTCGACAATGACTGACTTGGGCCGGCAGAGACGAACAGTGGACTTTTCTCCTCTGCAAGGGAGGCAATCGTGTTTCAGGTTTAACCTTTCCCCTCTGCAAGCTCGTCCCCCTCCTTGTTCCCGGCTTCTCATAGTCATAGACCAAGAACCGATTCATCTTCTTACAACCTCCAACAGCAACCATGGGTCCTGCCAATCTCCTCTTAATCATACTAGCAGCTGCAGCACAATTGCTCTCCGAGGCACAGTTGAACTTCACCGAGTATCCCACAACCAAGCTCTCAACATCGTGGACCAACAACGAAAGCTCCTTCACCGGGCCACACGTTTTTCAAACCCTCTTCTATGATAGTTCGCCGGCCGATCCATCGTAATCAGCTCGCCACAAACCTTCTTCGGACCTTACATTGGTGCAGGTTTCTTCTGCGCCTCCCCCTGCAACGTGTTCTTCTTTGCCATCTACATTTTCCACATCCACAGTGCAAGGAAGCCTCACGTGGTATGGTCTGCTAACCCGGGTCGTCCTGTCAGTGAGGGTGCCACCATTGAGCTTACCATCGATAGGAACTTAGTGCCCCGAGATGCTGATGGTAGCCTCGTATGGTCCAGCGGCAGCTCCGGGCGGTTCGTCGCAGGCATGGTGATCACCGAGGATTGCAATCTGGTGCTATCTGATCGCACAAATGGAACTGTGTGGCAGTCATTTGATCATCCCAGTGACACGTTGCTCACTGGGCAGTCACTACAAGAAGGTATGAGGCTTGTAGCTAACACTGCCGCCACAAATTGGACAGAGAATCAGTTGTACATGACAGTTCTCCCCAGAGGATTGTATGGTTATGTTGAATCCACACCATCACAACTCTACTATGAGTTTGCAGCAACGGTGAACACAGGCAATGGTCCAACAAACTTTACATTTGGCAATGGCAGCCTCAGCCTCCTTTTGCAGCCAGAACAGCCAAATGCGCCATTAATGTATAGTATCCTACTGCCAGCAGCTAAATCCACTCAGTACGTGAGGCTAGGGTCTGAGGCACAAAGGATGTAACCAAGATGGGAGAATTGTCTGATGATTGTGAATTCCCAACGGTGTACGGAGAGTACGGCATATGCACAGCTGGGCAGTGCACATGTCCATTTCAGGACAACTCAAGTTCAATAAACTACTTCAAGCCAGTGCATGTGCGCAAGGCAAATCTTGGCTGTGCACCACTGAATCCAGTCTCTTGTCAAGAAATGCAACGCCATAAGCTCTTGACCCTTGCTGACGTTTCTTACTTTGATGCCCACCACACAATTGAGAATGCAACGAATGTTGACAGTTGTAAGCAGGCTTGCTTGAAGAACTGCTCCTGCAGGGCCGTCATCTTCAGATATCACCTCAATGATTCTGAGAGCAAGTGCCTGTGGGTGACCAAGGTCTTCTCCTTGCAATCAATACAACCTGAAACAGCTCTTTTCAATTCGTCTGCTGCTTCTCATCCTGTTGCAAACAAAAGGAAGGTTATTCTAGGCATCGCCTTTGCACTTGTTACTACTATCATATTCATTGCCATTGTTATCACTGTTTGTCTGCTAAGGAGGGGAAAGTATGAAGACAATGATGAAGACCTCCAGTTTGATCAATTACCAGGGATGCCAACAAGGTTTCCATTTGACAAGCTGGGAGAATGCACTAAATGGTTCAGTAAAAAGCTTGGAGAAGGTGGATTTGGGTCGGTTTTTGCAGGGAAATTAGGCGAAGAGAGAGTTGCAGTCAAACGTTTGGAAGGTGCTAGACAAGGAAAGAAAGAGTTTTTGGCAGAGGTTGAAACTATTGGAAGCATAGACCGCATTAATCTTGTCAGGCTGATTGGCTTTTGTACAGAGAAATTTCAAAGGCTTCTTGTATATGAATATATGTCGGGAGGGTCACTTGATAGATGGATCTATTACCGCCATGACAATGCCCCACTCGATTGGCACACACGGTGTGGCA
Organism: Triticum urartu; assembly: GCF_003073215.2. Classification (NCBI taxonomy): domain Eukaryota; kingdom Viridiplantae; phylum Streptophyta; class Magnoliopsida; order Poales; family Poaceae; genus Triticum; species Triticum urartu. The sequence continues at coordinate 12,023,226 of NC_053022.1, read as the reverse complement.
TCATTCTGGGTATTGCCAAAAGCCTATGCTATCTTCACGAGGGGTGCAGGCGAAAGATAGCTCATTTGGACATCAAACCGCAAAATATTCTCTTAGATGAGAACTTCAATGCTAAAGTGGCTGATTTTGGACTATCTGAGTTAATAGACAGGGATCAAACACAAGGTAATGACGATGATGAGAGGCACGCCAGGGTATATGGCACATGAATGGTTAACCTCGCAAATCACTGAAATGGTTGATGTCTACAGCTTTGGAGTAGTTGTCATGGAGCTAATAAGTGGGAGAAAAAATATTGATAATTCTCTGCCTGAGGAGAGTTCTGATTGACAAGCATAGTGACGACATGGTCTCGCACCAGGAGCAAGTGATTCAAATGATGAAGCTTGCAGTGTGGTGCCTGCTAAATGATGGCAGTCAAAGGCCTTCCATGTCAACGGTGATAAAGGTATTAGAGGGTGGGATGAGCATAGAAACCACTATTCTTCACAGATTTCTCAACACAAATACAGTCTTGCCCCTAGAAGATAATCCAACTGCATATTCAGTTCAACCTCAAGCATCAGTTTTATCTGGACCAAGGTGAAATGAGTGGCCAATGAGAAGAAGACATCCAACTTAAAAACACACTTGGTTTTCATCACTGTTTTTTAATCTTATCTTATTTGTACATTGGAAGTATGTTTTGAATAGCTTGAAAAGAAAAATTACTGGCAAACTAGTAATAATGTACGTGCAATGCACATTTATATTAGGTAGAATATTAGTTGCACGTTATATTAGGTAAGATATATCTGTTGCACGTTGGTATTTAGTAGTATATCAATTACTTTTTCACGGGAATGGTAGGATATTAATTACATGGCAGATTTCATGGGATAGCGTTGAGTCAAAACGTGTTTATAACCAATGGCAGTGGTGGGTAATTAGAGCGTTAAACGTGTTTGGTGCTCACCATTGGAGGGATTTGAACCGTTAGATAACATGATTTGACGGTTGAGATGGTTTGGATCTGCCCCTTTGGGTCTTTTTATATTGGTATAGATATATATGTTTCATTGTTTGTTCGGTGGTCTGTACCACATACCTTTTCATCTGCAGAGTACCAGTCCACCTCTTCTGGTAGCCCAAAAATATACTCCCTCCGTAAAGAAATATAAGAGCATTTAGATCACTACTTTAGTGATCTAACCGCTCTTATATTTCTTTACAGAGGGAGTATTTGTGAGCTACGTGCTGAACTAGGAAATTTACCTGCAATGTAACTAATAGTATATCAATCTATGGAATATTGAATTCCCTGATTTTGCAAATAGTGTTATGAACCTGATGGGGATAAGCACCAAATGGACTTAACAATAGAAATCTTTTTTTAAAGTTCAGCAGCAACACTACATATATTCCTGCTAACAAAAGTATGGTACCCCAGTTAAATTCAGCAGCAACACTTGAAGACTCAGCACTATATGGGGCGCCTCAAGGAGGAAGACGCTGGCCAGGCTTAGGGATAAATCCACTAGTTTGCTATGTTGCGCTCATGTCGATGATATATTGAAAAAGAAGAGACGAAACCATTATAGACAAGCAAAAACTGTCGGTAGCAATTCATCCCATACTTCAGTACACTATGATCCTTTTGATGCTACTATATAGGAGTTCTGCAGTGATGTAACTAAACTTTCTAGACCAGCGAACTTTGATCAGAGGGAAGATGAAAGTTACTAAACTTGTTCTTTCCAATAAAAGTGGTTAGCAGCTAATGGTACAGACTACAGAGTTGGTGCTTAGATGATAATTACCTGCATTTGCTGGCATCTAAGTATATAACTAAAACAATGTCAGCATGTGCAGCTTTTGGTTCAAGCACAATGTTGGACGACAGGGACTGAACCTTTTTCTCCACAAATGCGTTGGACAAACCAGCGGGGACAGGTGGCCTTGCCGTGGGAGCTGGTAGCATTGAAGATGCTTAAGCGGTACCTTCTTGATAAATCGATGACACTGCATGTCAAGGCCAGGGCTTCAATAACACTGTTTTTTGCTTCAGGATGACACTGCACTCATGACAATAAGATATTAAGAAAATGAATTCATTAGAGACACCTCAGTGATGCACGATAACATAGAACATACAGACCAAAAATCGTATATATAATATCATAATATGAGATGATAATCTTAGAACATAACGATAACTTGGTCAGTGATACACTGTTACGGTGAACAAAGTTTGTCACAAACAGCCTGTACATCTGATGCATATTCACTAGAGTTCCAGTCAATGGCAGGGGTTCTGGTCCAACTCATGCTATCAACAAACACTCAAAAGGAAACTAATTCTGCTTCCGGTGCAACAAATATGACAAGTTTGAATAGAGTCTTTATAATTTACAGCAACAATCTTTCCAGATTGACTTTCCAGCCATGCTCTCAAGAACAAAGTTCACCATGCCAAAGTACGTAGGCAACAGAAAATACCACTAACTGATTAGCAGAATACTCATCTCACACAGCCCAATGTTGAAAACATCACACGGACATCGTTCCAGAGCCCGAATGCATAGTTCTTTTCTCTGTCTAGCAGCTAAGAAATGTTTCCAGACATCTGCCTTGTATTGTCTTCGATATAGAATAGTAACAAGGAATTTCATTGAGTACAGATGTAATAACTAAAAACTGCAACACCTCATCGGAGCCCAGCTTAAAATCTTCACTCCCCATCAGAGCCTTGAGACGGGAGGACAGTTGGCAGATCAGCATCGATCCTGGTCTCTTCCCAAGCAAGCAAAATGTGCTTGGTAGTGCAGAGCAGAATCTGATAACTATCACAAACAGTGTCAATCAGACAGGGTAGTGGATGAATCTCTATCTATGTCCATTTAAAAAAAACTTTAAACGAGAGAACACAAACGTAGAAGGAAGTACTCTTTTGGCAAAAGGACATGCATTACATTAAAACAAGGAGCATATTCCATACAGAAAAAAACTCGAGTTACAGCTTAAGTCACAAAACGTACGAGGAACTAGAAGTTATATTAACTGATGAAAGGACACATATCCTAAATACAGCATAACATTTTTGTACGTCGGAGGAACTATTAACTGCATGATCAGTTTGCTTGTTTCTTTCCCGGTCCTACCAGTTACAGGCTATGTACTTGCATACTTCAAGTCTATTAAAGAAGATACACATGAGCATGGAGAAAAGAATCACATTAATTTGCTTTAATTGAAAAATTCATAACAAATTTGTGTCAGCCATTGCTAGCTACCAATTGCTAATTTAATTTAATTATGTCAATATATAATATATGCATGAAAGACAAAAACAGCAAAAACCAACCTTTGGAGCAGCGACGATCACCTAATCCTTTCCCAGAGTCCTTTATGGCTCAGTCCAACTGTAACATTCCTTATGTGGCTAATCTGCATTGCATCTTCACTACATTCATCTGAATATCTCTTCTCCAGGAGCTTCTCTATTAACTCTTCTGATGTATCTTCCAGAATTAATTTTTCAAGGGATGCTAGGTGTTTGATGCCATCTGGAACAAACTTTAGCTCAGGGCAGTCTGTTAACGATAGCTCGATCAGATTTTGCATTGCACCCTTCTCTATTCCAACTTGGTTGAGTTGTGCTGCGCTCCGGATAAATAGATGTGTAAGATTTGGAAATGACCCTGTGTAAAAATACAACCTCTTCCCTTCAAAAGCCTTCCTTAGCCAAAGAAAGCGTAGACCACGTAACACACAGAGACAGGAAAAGGTTTCCTCATCAATATTGGAGAATACCAGCTGCAACCGAGTGAGGCTATTAAGGTGTGACCAGGAAGAGAAGAGCTGAGGCATCGATGTTTTTTCCAGCTTCCCTCGTAAAGCAAGCCAAGAAAGGGTTGGAGGTAAATATAGCCCTTCAAGCCACATCACCTCATTCTCAGCTGCAGCTACAATTGCGAGATGAACAAGATGGCTCATTTTGGTGATAGCATTGCTCAAGTCAGCAGAATGTTCACTCTGAACGTCGCACACATCCAATGTTCTTAGCTCTGTCAGAGCTCCAACCTCATGAAGAAACTCTGGAGTGGCTTTGACACGCTGAAGAGCCCGCAGTCCTGCCAAGTGTTGTATGCCACTAGGGACCTTGACCCCACCTGCTCTTACATTCTCTGATGTGCTGAAAGTGGATGACGCATAGAGGTATCTCAAATTCTGAAGTTTTACGATACTGTTTGGCAAATACGTCAGCTTAGAATGCACAGCATCCAAGACTTCCAAGTTTTGCAACCTCCTCACTGCATCAGGCAGGCTTTCGAGATCAGTATATCGAAGGCCCAAATAACGCAAGTTAAAAAAGTTGAATACCTCATTGGGCAGCATCTTGATACAAGTACCTTGCAGATCCAACATCGACAACAGATTCGAAGATGTTAAGATAGGCTTCAGCAAATCAACATTGATATACCTCCCAAATACATGGAGCGAACGAAGATGTGTTGCAGCAGTTCGGCTCAGGTGTTCAAGGTTTCCCCCCTGGACCGATATGCGACGTGCACCCTCCACAGAGAATGCCCCAGTACCAGAGCCACTATAAACTTTACCAAAGCATTCCTCCTTGGCTTTGTTGAGGGCAACAAGGCGTATGACTTCATGCATCCGACAGTGTTTCAGTCGTGCGGCATAATTCCTTTTCACTACCTGTAGTAGGCTTCGATTCACAAGCTCAGCCAAGTATCCATCAGCCACCTCCTCCAATGTTCTGCTCTCTTCCTTTTCCCTGATAAACCCCGCTGAAATCCACTGCCTCATTGTCTTCCTCCTCTGTAATACATAGTTTTCTGGGAATAATGCACAATGTAAGAAACAATTCTTTAAATTGTATGGAAGGTCCTCCAAGCTGATCTTTAGGATCATATGAGCATCAGGGATCACATCTTTGACCAACTGTGAATCCAAACCCCTGTACACATTCTCCCATTCGGCAGAAGTTGGGGGTTTGCAGGAGAGTAGGCGGCCAATGCAAGCGATAGCAATAGGCAAGCCTTGACACTTAGCTATGAACTTCCAAGCCAATTTCTGCAACTCCAACGGGCACTGTTTGTCAACATGATTCCAGAAGGCCCCATTGCAGAACAACACCCAGGAGTGATGTGCTTCTAGCGGTTCCAAGTGAACTGCAGATTCACCAGTTGCCAACTGTGACACTTCATGCTTTCTTGATGTGATAATGAATCGGCCGGTACAATTAGAAGTAGGAAAGGCATTCCTTATCTCCGACCACACAAGCGGAGTCCAAACATCATCCAGGACCAAGATGTACTTTTTACCTTGAAGATAGTTGTTGACGGACTCTGCTAGGCGCCTCATCTCAAAATTGGCAATATTGCCTGCGATGCCAAACTCGGCGGCTATCTTCTTCAGCAGATCTTCGAGATTGTAACTCTCTGACACTGTTACCCACGCCACGGCGTCAAAATCCAATTTCACCGTGTTGTACACATGAGCAACCAGAGTGGTTTTACCAACACCAGGCATCCCCCACACCGTGGTGACTTTGCTGTTGCTCTGCTCCAGATAATCACCACCGCCACTGCCCGTCAGCCACCGTATCAACTTCTCTTTGTTCTCCTCGATTCCCACAAGGTCCTCATCCCTGGTGAAGTGCAGGGCTTGACCTCGACTTGTCGATTTGGCAGCAGAAGCAGATCCGCCGATTCCTGCAACGACTGCGTAATCCTGCTTCCTCCTCTTGGCATCTTTCAGCTTGACATCGATTTCTTGGAGCTTGGCTGCCAGGCGGCGCCAGGTTTTGATATGCTTGAGCCTCTTCTTCATCTTGCCAGCGAACCCTCCGTGCTTGCAGTCCTCCAGCTTGTAGGTGAACTCGTCAACGACATCCTCGATCTGGAAGGCGAAACCCCTGATCTCGCCAACGAAGATGGCTGTAGTCTTGTCAGTGTCCTTGAACTGCTCCGCCTCCTGCAGGCAGGCCTGCATGCTCTCCAGCTCCGCCTTGGAGTCGCAGATCTTGCCGAAGAGGCCCCTGAGGGCAGAGGCTTCCTTGCCGAGGAGGGCCCCGCCAAAGATCGTCGCCTCTTTTGCCAGCGCACCCCCCAGCGTGACCACTAGCTGCCCGACAACAGCCTCCGCCATGGTTGTTGAGAATTTTCCTTTTTCTCAGATAATGGTTGTGACAAAATATCATTCTCAATTCAGTACCAACATCAACATACCACTGGCCTTATTTCTTTGATCACTCGAACCCATTCAGCAAATCTGACTCACCTATATTGTCCTGATTTCCTGTAACTACCACTTGTCGTCGGCTTAGGTCGATGGTTTATTTGGCCTTTACGAACAATTAACCTGTAAAAACAGCAGAAAGAAGAGCATCAGGGACAATAGCATGAGCATTGAAACAAATAGAGCAGCAGCATCGATTTCTCCTAATTATCTCTCGCCCAGCAGCTGCATCAAGCGGCAGCAGCAGCCAAATCTGAAACCATACTCTGCTCTCACACCTCACACAACACAAGCGCGGCATCTAACACAAGCGGTAGCAGCAACCAAGCCAGCAAATCTCACTCACCGAATTCTCATTCGAATACCAACAGCCACAGATCGTCCCCCTTATTTCATTGTGCAGTCCAACCCATTTAGCAGCTGTCACACACTTACATTTTTATCAAATTGATTCCATACAAGCATCAAAGGGCCTCTCTCTGTCTCTCCCCAAACGCAAAGTAGGTCGATGGCTCATTTGGCTGTGATGTGATGGAGAATCTGTAAAACAATTACAAATAAGAGCATCAGGCACAAGAGCTATCGGTATTGAAACAAGTAGAGCAGCAGCGGCAGACAAATCTGAAACCACACACTCTGCTCTCCCGCCCCTCACACAGCACAAGCGCAGCATCTAACACGGGCGGGCCACCTTCGCTCGTCTCTCGCGGCCGCCGGTCCTGCAGCCTCCCCCTCTCCCAGACCGGGGCAGGCAGAGCAAGGGGACGGCGGCGCGAGCGAGGATGTTATTAACAGCTGCTACTGGCCCTCCGCTCTCACTCTCGCTCCCCGTCCGCATCCACGCCAGGGTGGGTGGTGGCGCAGATCCGGGACGGCGCGGCCGGGGGGTGCTGGCGCCCACCGGACCGGCGTCGACGCAGAGCAGCGCGGCGCGAGCGAGAAAGAAGGGGAGAAGAGAACCAACCTGCAGAGTAGAGCTTTCCAGATTCGATTGGTCTTCTTCCCCCAATTCTGCAGCGTCGAGGGTATTTTCTATTCTGACCCAAAATTGTGGTTTCATTTGTCCATACAAAATTTGTATAAAGATCAAAATTATCGACCAGAGGGGCTGAATGAAAGATTTTAATAATTTCTTTTCTTCTTGAAGAAAACAGACTTATTATTTCTATCAGGCGTCCCTTTGTTTCAAAGAGAGGTGGACATGTTATTCACATTTAATTTCATGAGTTTATTTATTAAGATAAACATTTAATTTGATTTTTTTGAGTCTAAACACACTTTATTCATCATAAAAAGTTCATAGGAATACAATGGATATCTGGTAGGTTTGTAAGCCACAAATGGCGCCCATAATCTAGTCCGAAAGCATGTTTAGCAAGGCTATGTGCCTCGATATTTGTCGATCTACCCTCAAAGATGAAGGTGCATTGCTCAAAATCTCTCGCTGTCTCAGTGATCTCCTTGATTACAGCAGCGTAGTTCCCTCCTGTGGCATCTTTGATATCCCGGATCACTCCCAGGCAGTCTGAAGCAATTACAACCCTGGGGATCTGCAAGTCCATCGCAAGGGCGAGTGCCTCTCTACACGCCAAAGCTTCCAGAGTCGCAGGATCAGCCGAGGCTCCTAAGAACAACCATGTTTCGTCTCTGCATATCGCACTGAAGGAACCCGCAAGGGAGTTTCTCGTTGCTGCCCCGTCCACTCTGATCTTTGCCACTCCCGGCGGTGGCGGTATCCATCTAGCCCGCGTTTGCACCGGGGTTGGGTGCACTGTCCCTTGCCTTGCCTTGGGCGTGCAATCCTCGATCTCTCTGATATACTTGGTGATAAAAAGATGCGTAGACAAAGGGCTCTGAAAGATGTTCTCATGCAGCGCCTGACGACGTGAGTGCCACAGCGCCCACAATGTAACTGCAACCTGGGTAAATTCTGCAGGTGAAAGCATATCCTGAAGGACAAACAACCATCGTCTCGCATCCGGCTCTTGGGTGTTGTTCAGGGCCTCAACCAACTCAGGATCTTGTAGCGCCCACACACATCGGGCGACTGTGCAGTGAAGAAAGGAGTGCTGCCATGAATCTTCTGCCCCGCACAAGCCACACCGTGTGCTTGTGGACATGTTTTGGTGATGTAGTAGGTCTGCTGTGGGGATAGATTGTTGTGCTAGCCTCCATAAGAAAATCTTCACCTTAGGCGGAACATTGACTTTCCATAATTTCTCCCACGCCTTGGAATCTCTGTCCAAATCAGAAGAATTTGCTCGGCCCTCAAGTCATGCTTCTCTCCTCATCTTGGTGTTAACCAACATGCGGTAAGCAGATCGGACGGAAAACACTCCATTCTTTTCATGAATCCAAGACCAGAAGTCATCGACATGTCTCGTGCACAAAGGTATCGACATAATTGTCTGAGCATCTGTTGGAAGGAAGATTTCCGAGATCAATGTGCTGTCCCATTGAGCATCTGGCATGATTAGTTCACTGACCCATTAAGGTGGATCCACTATCCTGCTCACTATGGGTCTCATATTAGCCGGACGAGGTAACCAATTGTGGTTCCAGATCTGCGTTGTTTGACCGTTGCCAGCCCACCTTATTAGCCCCTGGGTCATCACGTCTCGTCCCTCCAAGATGGCGCGCCAGATCTGGGAAGGAGCAGAACCCAACTCCGAGTCCAAGAAATCCATTGTCGGGTGATATTTGGCCTTCAGTACTCATGCACTAAGGGACTCCGGGTCTGTTAGAATTCTCCAGGCTTGTCTTGCTAGCAAAGCTAGATTGAAAAGCTATATATCCCAGAATCCCAAACCACCATAGTATTTTGGCATCGTCATAGTGCTCCATGATACCCAACTAGGCTTCCGTTTCCCCTCCTTGCTACCCCACCAAAACTTTCTGTAGAGCGAGTTGATGTGCTCATAGCTCGTGGGAGTTTAAAGCATGATATTGAGTAAACAAGAACCGCTTGTGCAACGGATTTAATCAAAACTTCTTTACCTCCGGCTGACAAAAGATTTTCCATCCACCCCTTGATCTTGCTCCAGACTCTGTCTCTGAGAAATTTGAAAGCTCCGTTTTTACTAACTCCCACATCTGTGGGCATTCCAAAGTATCTATCAGATAGAGATTCGTTTGGAATATTCAGAATGTTTTTTACCTCATTCTTCAACGAGTTCGGGCAGCCCTTACTGAAAAACACCGAGGACTTTGATAAGTTTATTCTCTGGCCAGAGGCATTGCAATAACTATCCATCACAGAAGACAACTCATTTGCTCCAGTTGAACTGGCTTTGACAAACAGTAGGCAATCATCTGCAAAAAGCAAGTGGCTTACCGGCGGAGCCACTCGAATACCACCGAGGTGCGATGATTCATCTTGGGTTTTTAAGAGGCACGAAAGGCCCTCCGCTGCAATCAAAAACAGGTATGGAGAAATTGGGTCTCCCTGACGGATCCCTTTGGACAGTGTAAATTCCTTAAGCTTACTCTCATTGAAGAGAACAGAAAATTTTACCGAAGTCACCATCCTCATGATTGAAGCTACCCAAGTAGGGGCAAAACCCATCTTGGTCATGATAGCTTCAAGGTAGGTCCACTCAACACGGTGATATGCCTTCATCCTATCCAGTTTAACTGCACAGTACCTATTCCGCTGGGCTTTGTTCCTTTTCATAAAATGCAAGCACTCATAGGCTGTTATGATGTTACCTGTGATTAAACGTCCAGGCACAAAAGAAGATTGCTCTTGAGAGATAATGCCAGGCAATATTTGTTTCAACCTATTGGATAACACCTTGGAGGCAATCTTATATAACACGTTACATAAACTGATGGGTCTGTACTGCGTGAGGGAAGTGGGATCTTTTACCTTTGGTATTAAAACAAGGATTGTTTCATTGATAGCCTCTGGACTTTCCTCCCCTCGCAGTATGCGAAGTACAACCTTTGTCATCTCGCCACCACACAACTCCCAGTGTCGTTGGAAAAAGTGCGCCGGGTATCCATCCGGCCCTGGAGCCTTCATGGGATACATTTGAAAGAGGGCAGTTCTCACTTCGTCTCCGCTTAAGGAGCAGTGAGGAGCAAATTCATCTCAGGAGTGACCTTCGAAGGGACTGCATCCAAAAGCTTCCGCTCCAGAAGCCTCGTTGCTCGTTTACTGCCGCTTAGAGTGGACCCTACTGGACCGCCGCCTACCTGCATTCCTGCCGGTCGGACCGACGTGACGGGACGGCCGACAAGAGCCGCTTCAATGCGAATGCGTCGGCCGAGAAGCCTACTTCGGCCGATGCGCCAGCATTGAAGCTGTGTTGGCCCGCCTACCCCGGTTATTTAAGCAGGTTGGTCGTGCTGACAAACGCTGCCACATCTCCTCCTCACATCGCTGCCTCGCCTCTCCTCTCTACCGCACACTGTCACGATAGCCAAGTCCATATTGTTAGGAGCATCCGCGGGAAGCTTCGAATCGTGGCACTGCCGCCCACAGTCCACAGGCCCATCGGGGTCCACCGTCCCGATGGTCAAGACGGAGGTGGCGCTCTTCTTACCGAGCTCGCATGGATGGACGACAAATATGCGCGGTAGCTCGAGCGACGCTCTTCAACCGTGGGCCGGCGTTGCCCAACTGCGGCATCCAAATCAGAGTCGCCTCAAGAAGGAACCGATGCCCCCACCCCGACACCACATCGAGGAGGAGCTGACGTCACCCATCCCGTCATTTACGGCGCGGCAAGGAGGTGGTGCCGCCATCCCTATCTATGAGGTAATCATCCGGTACCTCAGTTAGTTTAGTTTAGTTTTCGTAATTTCATTTTTTTGGTTGAACTTTGTCAAATTTCATCACTTTGGTTATAAATATACTGAATATCATCTGGTTTCACTAGATTTTGTATCAACCCATGCATGCTTGCAGACGGTGCATGATCAGACACTAACCAATTCACAACTCTCCAAGAGCATCTGCCTCTTCTTTAGGAGCTATTCTCCGTCGCACTACGACAACGGAACATGAGACAACGAGGGCTCATGCGCGGACTAACGTCATCCATCGATGGTGTCCACTGGCGAGAACGAGCAGGAGTACTCATGGACCAAAGAGATAATCTCAAGTGGGGCGTGAGGCGCTAGAATAAAGAAGAAGTTGGTTTCCTTGAACATAATGTACTCCCTCCGCTCCGTTCTTTGACACTACACTAATGTTAAAAAACATCTTACATTATGAGACGGAGGGAGTATATGATAGGACTGAGGAGGGATGGGCACCCACCGCGACACCGGGAGCCGTCATCAGACTTGTCAAAGGATTGTAGCCACTGATGCCTGCCGGGTGTGCCAGACAGGTAGAACCAGGTGATGTATGGGCACCTCATGTCCATGTGATATTATTACACGAAAATGATCAAAGATAGGTACATGCGTGATATATTGTGGTTGTGGTTGTGTGTTAGTGTGTGCATGTATACTGTTTGGAGGACATAATTAGCTCGGTCCTAGTCGTCTTTTCTTATCTTATGGGTCATATGTTATTAAAGTTTCTTGTCTCTTATGAATACTTCGGTTGTAGTATCCTATATCCTATATATTCTTAAAAAGTTCATCATAATTCTCTTAACATGCAAAGTGTTCATCTCAACGCACTAACTCATGCTTTAAGTCTTCTCTCCCACTAAGCCATGCATTTAAATCTGCCACATAAGCAAACCATGCATTTAACTTATAAATTACAATTATGTTTGCATTAGTCTATGCATGTAACACTCCCACATCATACATGCATGTTAGTCATCCTTCATATTTTTTGTAATACAACAGTTCTATTTTTATACACCTTTTTGTTGTTGATTTTCAAGCATATATTTTCTTTTCATTAGATTTAGTTATTTTTGAGCAACTATTTATGTATTTTTAACAAAATTACCGCAGCAACACGCAGGGCATCATCTAGCTTGTATTGTTATATATAGGCCTTCAGCCTTCTTTTCTTTCTGTTCCATTTTATTTTCTTATATATTTTTTGTTTAAAATAAATATAAAAAATTATTGACAAATACATGAATCTTTTTTGTAAATACATGAACATGTTTTGAAAGACATGAACACTTCTTAAAATTACAAGAACATCCTTTCTAAATAGGTCAACATTTTTTAATCTATAAACATTTTTTTTAAAAGTTGCTGATTTTTTAAAAAGGTGCGAACCCTTTTAAAATCAGACTAATTTTTTTTTGAATGGTCACGGGGGGGGGGGGGGGGGGGGAAAGAATCCCCACCTGAATTTTTTTCATTCATAGTTGCCTATGAGGCTTACAGCCGCTACAAGATGGGTTCAAATGAACCAGAATTAACAGGGCTACATGAGAGAAGAAGGAAAAGAAAACACACACACACACACCAAACAACACATAAGAGGAAGAGAAGGGAGTCACTCCAAGAACCCTCGGAGACAGCTGATTGATGAGAAAGCTCATCACGACCCAAGCACAGCGATCACAAGGGTAGAGCTCGCAGGGCATGACAGCGGGAGGGACAACCCAGCTTGAAGAATCGCCGGAGTAATCGAACGGCCTTGGTCAACCGAGACCCAGTCTCGACACTGCACCATCGGCGTAATCGAAAGGCAACGCACATCCGAGACAACACAACGCGCCGACACCACCTGTGTCGTGGGTGTGGTCGAAGGGTTGCGCGCGGCCGAGACGACGCCACGATGCATGTGTGCCACTACTGGAGTCGAAGGGCATCACAATGCAGAGACACACCATAGAGCCCGGTCGCATGGACCACCCTCGCCGCACGTGGTGGTCGCCGGTGTAGTCGAAAGGCAAGGCACCACCGAGGGCAACCCCAACCCCACCTGGGTTCGATATACCCAAAGGGTAGGCTGGCCGAGAGCACGCGCATAGACCACCAACACCAGACACGCCATAGAGCTCCGACTAGGATCCGAACGCATGAGCCTAGCAGCCGGCAAGGAGAAACCACCACCACCACTGCCACGGTTCACCTCGCATCGAAGAGAATACCGCATCCATGGCCGCCATCTGCAAAACCATGGGGCACACTAGTACAGACGAAAACAACGTCCTCTGCACTGGTGGCGAGACAGAGAAGGCTCAACACCCAGCCACAACGGCCCCCCTCGTAGGGAGCGCGTAGCCACCATGGTCGCCATCTGCGAAACCACAGCACTAGCCAGCCCCAACGGCACCCCCGCTGCAAGCTGATGGCCGAGCAAAGAGGCGGCACAACTCGTGGACACCACCGACCAACAGAGGCCGGCATACAGCCGGTGCCCACCTCACACGCCCGGCACCACGCCGGCCAGCAAGATGGACCGACCCAGATCCCCCCAACCAATGACTAATCTGGGTTGTGAACCTGTCGGATCTGACGCAATAGCGCCGGATCCGCGCACCCCGCGGGAGCATCAGGCCACAAACTGGGTGGAGGGGGGAGGGGGGTGGGGGAGGTTGTCAGACCACACCGAGCTTAGCCACCGCACCACGCGGCCGCCGGATCATGGACGAGAGCACCGGATCCGAAGACGCCCGAGGCAGCCCGGCGAACCTCCCACCGACGAGCACCAGGGCGCCACCCAGGCACCCCTCGCCCGCAGCACAAGCTGCTCCACAGCCCACGCCAGCCACCGCCGCCGTCTCCCACCACCTCAAAGCTCAAGGACGCGCGCCGAAGTAGCGCGGCGCCGTCGGCCACCACCCGAGCCCCCTGCTCGATGGGGGCACAACACTGAGTGTCGCGGCCCGCCGCCGCCAGATCCGTGGGGGCTTTGCCCGGCGGAAGCCATAGGCGGCGGCAGGAGGGAAGGAGAAGCTGGGGGGGAGAAGGTTGCGCGGGGAGGAGTAGCGCCGCCCGAGCCGCCCTGGGAAGGACGACGCGGGGTTGGACTAAAATTTTAATATACATGAACATTTTTAATGCTTTATTTAAGAAGTTAAGCATTATTTAAAAGAAAACATTTTACTATGTGTGTAAATATATTTTTTAAACATGAATATTTTTAATTCTTTTTATTGTAGGTTTGATTACAATATATACTTTTAAGCAAATCTCCAAAAAAGGGGGGAAAAGACGTACCTATTTGAATGGGCGGTGGCTTATCAGCGAGGCGATTACAAGGGCTGGGGGTGACGAGGACATGGCGGCCAACGCGGGCCGCGGGTGGAGGGACACGGCGGCTCGACCGGTGTTTGCTTACGGGTCGTCGAGGAGGATGACCGCTGCAGTGACGAGGGCAGACAGCAACGGTGTTTGATACGTTGATTTTATAAGCTATATATATACAGAAGAAAAGCTTTCAGTGAAACTTGAACTCAACACCAACGTTTAAATCTGTAGTACTAGTGAACTAGCTACTTACTACTTCCGACTCCGATTTTCTGCCACAAACACTCACATCACATAAGTGAAACAGTCTTCATAAATGAGACACCACACAACAGCTTGATCCATAAATGATGGCTTCTGAAGCTGGCTATGCCTCTATCAGTACCGCTAAGACTGCTCACGGTGGGGAGTAACATAGAGTAGTAACTTGCTGATGTTACTACTCTATGTTACTACTTCCATAGTGGGTAGTAACTTATGAGTAGTATCATGAAAGAGTTCATTTATTAGGCTATAGACTCATTATGTCTTGAAATGTGTGATGTTATAGTAACTAGCTAAGTTACCGCAAACCTCTCTCTCCTCATTAATTAGCTGCCACATAAGCAATTTTGTATTGAAATGTGTGATGTTACTAGTCAAGTTACTCCCACTATGACTAGTCTAACAAAAATTGGCAGAACATGTACACGAAAGATACTATAACCCAGTCAGTCACAGGAGGAAGAAGTTAGAATGGCATATTTTTACTTAAGCAGGCCCCGTAATCATTGTGGCCACAAACGCTGGGCTCTGTATTTCTCGTAGTTACCTTAAAACACTGCATTGAGATTCAGACTCTACCAGGAACACCAGCTTATTGGAATTATTACAGCAGAGATCTTCTGATGAAACCGCTGCTGCGGCTAGTATAGAGCATTCATTCTCTTCCCCTTTATCAAAATTTAAAACTCAACACGGAGAAAGGGTATTCACAAGCTAACATATGCACAGAAATATCACCACTGGAAAGAGCAGTGTCGGCAGTACACTAGTAGAAAACGGCCCATTTGTCCCGATTGGTAAGGGCCTTTTGTCCCGGTTCCTGAACCGAGACTAAAGGGTCGTTACTAATGCCCTGGCCCTTTAGTCCCGGTTCAGTCCAAAACCGGGACAGATGGGCCTCCACGTGGTCTGTGCGCCGAGCCCAGGCAGGAGGGCGTTTGGTCCCGGTTGGTCAACGCTACGTACTATACATACGTATAGAGAGGACTAGACACGCTAGCTAGCTAGTAAGCAAATGAAGGAAACAGAAGATCTTCATGAACATATATGCATACAGAGAGAAGTGATATCGACCACCTCTTCTTCTCCGAGAGATTGGTCGAACAATAAGTTCTCGTATATCTATCCGACACTACCGGCTACATATATACAATAATTATCTCTTACAAATATAACCTCCTAACATACGGACGCATGGTCCACATAGTATTCTCCGTCTTCAGCGATCACGTGGTAAGAAAGAATGCTGCCAATTCCTCTTGAATTGCTCGCATGCGATCTGGTGCTAGGAGTTCATCCCGCATCCGGAACATCTAATTTGAAGAAGGGGGTCAATACATATATATATATATATATATATATATATATATATATATATGAATGAATGAAACTCAACACAAATGATGGTAATAAAATAAAATTATGAATATTGTTATTTACGCACTTTATATTGTTTGTCAGAGTAGCCCCGCTCACAGGTCGTGTGACGGATGGACTCGCAAATGTAGTATCCACAGAAATCATTCCCTTATTCCTGCCACAACTACTTTACAAGAAATAGAGGTCAATCAAACTGATAAGCAAGAATGCCAAATGGTATTGATGAAATTAGCGCTTGAATCACTAGGAGATGCGCGGAACATGCTACTATAGTACTTACTTTCGGGTGTCTAAATTCCAGCTTCTTTGGCAGTCCTGGAGCTTTTTTGGTGAATTTTCTCCAAACCCTGCGAGACAAAGAAAACAATTACTTGATATCAGAAATGAACAAAGTTGCTGATATGGTGTATAATGATCGATTTAGCTTACTTCTCGAGCATTTGAGTCATGTCCGCATACTCTTGGGGATCTTTTCGTTTCGAGTCTAAGACACTTACTACTCCCTGCTCAAGCTTATTCTCTAGGAGAATATAGTGGAACCTGCACACGCATGCATAACTCATCAATTACATTGCTATAACCTGGACTAATATATAAGGGAAACCGAATATGTACAAGACAGTAACACTCACTTGAAGTTGTAAGGAAAGAGTATTATATCTTTGTTTTCATTTATTACCAATGATCGTAGCAAGTTGGCCTCGGTATCTTTGGCATGAAATTTAACCTCAGTTGCATCTATGAGATTTGTGTTAATGAACCCAATATCACCGACTTGTCTTTTCTTCAATTCGACGATCTTCAATCTGCATAATATAGTGAGGATAATTATAAATACATGCAATGAAAGAGCTGACCTATATAGAGAGACTTAATGACAGAAGTAGTACTACTTACAGACAGTAGCAGGTGACCGTTTGATTGAAAAGCCAATTGATTGAAAAGCTGAAGCCTCTCGGAGTTGGAATAAACGTTTTGATAGTGTGATCAAAGCATTTGGTTTTATACAGACTTTCGGAGAAGCCTGTATTTACAAGAAAGTGAGTGGGAGCTCTGTAGCATTTCTGATATTATATGTGGATGACATATTACTGATTGGAAATGATATAGAATTTCTGGATAGCATAAAGAGATACTTGAATAAGAGTTTTTCAATGAAAGACCTCGGTGAAGCTGCTTACATATTAGGCATAAAGATCTATAGAGATAGATCAAGACGCTTAATTGGACTTTCACAAAGCACATACCTTGACAAGATTTTGAAGAAGTTCAAAATGGATCAAGCAAAGAAAGGGTTCTTGCCTGTGTTACAAGGTGTGAAGTTGAGTCAGACTCAATGCCCGACCACTGCAGAAGATAGAGAGAAAGTGAAAGATGTTCCCTATGCTTCAGCCATAGGCTCTATCATGTATGCAATGCTGTGTACCAGACCTGATGTGTGCCTTGCTATAAGTTTAGCAGGGAGGTACCAAAGTAATCCAGGAGTGGATCACTGGACAGCGGTCAAGAACATCCTGAAATACCTGAAAAGGACTAATGATATGTTTCTCGTATATGGAGGTGACAAAGAGCTCACCGTAAAAGGTTACGTTGATGCAAGCTTTGACACTGATACGGACGATTCTGAATCGCAGATGTTGGAAATATGCCCTAGAGGCAATAATAAATTAGTTATTATTATATTTCCTTGTTCATGATAATCGTTTATTATCCATGCTAGAATTGTATTGATAGGAAACTCAGATACATGTGTGGATACATAGACAACACCATGTCCCTAGTAAGCCTCTAGTTGACTAGCTCGTTGATCAATAGATGGTTACGGTTTCCTGACCATGGACATTGGATGTCGTTGATAACGGGATCACATTATTAGGAGAATGATGTGATGGACAAGACCCAATCCTAAGCCTAGCACAAGATCATGTAGTTCGTATGCTAAAGCTTTTCTAATGTCAAGTATCATTTCCTTAGACCATGAGATTGTGCAACTCCCGGATACCGTAGGAGTGCTTTGGGTGTGCTAAACGTCACAACATAACTGGGTGGCTATAAAGGTACACTACAGGTATCTCCGAAAGTGTCTGTTGGGTTGGCACGAATCGAGACTGGGATTTGTCACTCCGTGTAAACGGAGAGGTATCTCTGGGCCCACTCGGTAGGACATCATCATAATGTGCACAATGTGATCAAGGAGTTGATCACGGGATGATGTGTTACGGAACGAGTAAAGAGACTTGCCGGTAACGAGATTGAACAAGGTATCGGGATACCGACGATCGAATCTCGGGCAAGTATCGTACCGATAGACAAAGGGAATTGTATACGGGATTGATTAAGTCCTTGACATCATGGTTCATCCGATGAGATCATCGTGGAACATGTGGGAGCCAACATGGGTATCCAGATCCCGCTGTTGGTTATTGGCCGGAGAGTCATCTCGGTCATGTCTGCATGTCTCCCGAACCCGTAGGGTCTACACACTTAAGGTTCGGTGACGCTAGGGTTATAGAGATATTAGTATGCGGTAACCCGAAAGTTGTTCGGAGTCCCGGATGAGATCCCGGACGTCACGAGGAGTTCCGGAATGGTCCGGAGGTAAAGAATTATATATAGGAAGTGCCATTTCGGCCATCGGGACAAGTTTCGGGGTCACCGGAAGGGTCCCGGGGGTCCACCGGGTGGGGCCACCTGCCCCGGGGGCCACATGGGCTGTAGGGGGTGCGCCTTGGCCTATATGGGCCAAGGGCACCAGCCCCTAGAGGCCCATGCACCAAAGGGACAAGAGGAGGGGAGAGTCCTAAAGGGGGAAGGCACCTCCGAGGTGCCTTGGGGAGGATGGACTCCTACCCCCCTTGGCCGCACCCTTCCTTGGAGGAAGGGGCAAGGCTGTGCCCTCCCCCTCTCCCTTGGCCCTATATATATAGTGGGGGGGGGAAGGGAGGGCAACCATACCTAAGTCCTGGCGCCTCCCTCTCCCTCCCATGACACATCTCCCTCCTCCCGCAGCGCTTGGCGAAGCCCTGTTGGAATCCCGCTACTTCCACCACCACGCCGTCGTGCTGTTCGATCTCCATCAACCTCTCCTTCCCCCTTGCTGGATCAAGAAGGAGGAGACGTCGCTGCTCCGTACGTGTGTTGAACGCGGAGGTGCCGTCCGTTCGGCGCTAGGATCATCGGTGATTTGGATCACGACGAGTACGACTCCATCAACCCCGTTCTCTTGAACGCTTCCGCGCGTGATCTACAAGGGTATGTAGATCCACTCCTCCCTCGTTGCTAGATGACTCCATAGATAGATCTTGGTGACACGTAGGAAAATTTTGAGTTTCTGTTACGTTCCCCAACAGCAGACCGAATACGTGTTTACATTAAGCGGTGGAGCTGTCAGTTGGTGCAGTTCTAAACAAAGCATCGTAGCGGGATCTACATGTGAAGCGGAGTACATAGCTGCTTCAGAAGCAGCAAACGAAGGAGTCTGGATGAAGGAGTTCATATCCGATCTAGGTGTCATACCTAGTGCATCGGGTCCAATGAAAATCTTTTGTGACAATACTGGTGCAATTGCCTTGGCAAAGGAATCCAGATTTCACAAAAGGACCAAACACATCAAGAGACGCTTCAATTCCATCCGGGATCTAGTCCAGGTGGGAGACATAGAGATTTGCAAGATACATACGGATCTGAATGTTGCAGACCCGTTGACTAAGCCTCTTCCACGAGCAAAACATGATCAGCACCAAAGCTCCATGGGTGTTAGAATCATTACAGTGTAATCTAGATTATTGACTCTAGTGCAAGTGGGAGACTGAAGGAAATATGCCCTAGAGGCAATAATTACAGTGTAATCTAGATTATTGACTCTAGTGCAAGTGGGAGACTGAAGGAAATATGCCCTAGAGGCAATAATAAAGTTATTATTTATTTCCTTATATCATGATAAATGTTTATTATTCATGCTAGAATTGTATTAACCGGAAACATAATACATGTGTGAATACATAGACAAACAGAGTGTCACTAGTATGCCTCTACTTGACTAGCTCGTTAATCAAAGATGGTTATGTTTCCTA
>NC_053022.1:11890140-12002145 GCF_003073215.2 Triticum urartu | reverse complement strand
GTGGATGACATCGCGGAGAACACTAACTGCGAGCTACACTTCAAAATTAAGAACATATCCTTGAAGGTGGCGGACGGCGTTGCTTATACAAATTCCCCCGATGCAACCTTCCATTGCAACCCGATTCCAGCAGGCTATGCTCGTGTCGTGGTTGATGAGGTGGTGGACCAATATTCGGGGCTAGAGCTTGACATTCCTAGAGGTGACGAGGAGCACACACTCGGAGATGCCAAACATCGTATCATCCTATGGAGAAAGGATTGCATTATCTTTCGAAGGCCACCGACACCGCGTCATCTGACTCCTCGTCGAAGTCCGCCACCGAGTCAGCAGACTCCCGCTCCTCCAAGTCCACCAACGCGTGAGGCCACTCCTCCTCCTCCAAGTCCGGCAAAGTGTCAGGCCACTCCTCCTCCAAGTCCGACACAGCGTCAGACGTCCACTCCTCCTCCAAGTCCGGCACAACCTCAGGCCACTCCTCCTCCAAGTCCGGCACAGCTTCAGGCCACTCCTCCTCGTCCAACTCAGCCCCGTCAGCCGTCTCCGCCGCCTCAGCAATCGCAGAAGAGACACCCCGCAGCTATGGTGCGTAGCGGTACGAGTCGAGGTCATAGTACAGGAAGTACAGGCGGAGGCAAGCGATATAAATATGGTCCAAACCTCACTACTCCTCTTCCTGAGAGGGCTTACGACAGGACCGAGGTCTATAAATATATTTTCACATTAAGGTCTTTATGGACTCTACTTGGAGTTTGTATTAATATTAATTTTCTAGCTTCCATTTTGTTTTGATTTTTGATGTTTTTAAAGAGAGTAGAATTATTTGGCCTCCTAATTAATTTGATGTTTTATAATTTTATTTTTAATTAATTGATTTAAGGGTTTTATGTCGACTTTAAACAAAACCAAATTGCTAACATTGTATACTTATTATTTTGATTTTGTTTGTACAATAGAGTTGTATTCTATAAATCAAACCACTATTTCCCATATAAAAATCATACCAAAGTTTTATTATCAGTGGATTCTATAAGGTTTTCATTCAAAAAATGAATATGTGTGTAATTATGCTTAATTTCCTATCAGGTTCTATTTCTAGGCGACCTGCATATTTGAGTGTGCTTTTATCAGCATATTCCATATGTACATGTTATATCTATTGTTAAGGGAGTGCTTTATCAGAAATCTGTTTTTACAGCCTAAAGCGCCAACTTTAGAACATCCTCTGGGACCTGCCCATGCAAATTTACATTTGAATGTAAACGTCTAATGGAATTTTCAATTTAATACACTATGGATTTGTTTTCTCTCCCCCTGTTTTGTTGACGACACACTCTATAAATCATCAAAACGCTTATCTAACTTTGATGTCGCTTATTATTTTCTATCTGCCCCGTTATTCATTAATTATTAACACGATCTCAAGTGCACAGTAGTGTTGATCTTAACTATGCAGTGCTGACCATTATTTTACAAGAATACACTTTTATGAAATTGTTAATTAAGTTATAGTAGGTAAATTCTATAATAAATCAATTGAGGATGCCAGTATACTTTATTTCAGTTTTGATGGAGAACCCGCAGAGTAAATATGAAGTTTAACTTGCCGTTAATTTATGCTCATCGTGACACCATCACACGGATTCAGGACATCCGAACCATACTCACATATTTTTTAATACTGAACCTATTTATTTCTCCAATTTTTTCGTTGTTAGAGTGAACTGTGAACCGATAGGTCCTGCTAAGTGGTGGTTTGGCCTGTATAGGGTATCAACGTTTTGCGGTTTGTCTTCTCTTTTGTTAGAATTCTAACGGGAAACCAATTCCATCTCCCCTTTTTTCCACGTACAACACACATGAGGATTAATTTCCATGTTCACTATTTTGCCTCGTTTATCTATTTATTGTATCCTTCGAATGGATATCAAACAACACATCAGTAGTGTATTTGTGCTATACTTCTATTATGCCTAACTTTTCATCCCTTGCTTATGAAATAATTAGGTTCCCCATAGCAAAATAGCTACCCTGTTTTATGAGAGAAATCATGCACTTCAGGCTAGGGTAGTATCTATATTCAATTAGTCTTATATCCATCATATTTCCAATGTGAGCCGTCCATTGCGTTTTATATGAAGTTTTGAGTTATATGGTTATGTAATTCCAGTCATGCTTAGGATGTTTATCATAAGCTGAATTGCTCTTATATACCTCATATTTTGGCATGCCCCCATATTTTGATAGAGCAGTGCTTGAAAGTCTGCATTCTTAGTGCAAGGGATGGTTGTATTTTGGCTGCCGACCCTCTGCATCCTTCCCCCGCTTGCACCACTACCTTCCTGGCCCTTTTTGCTCTGCCACTCCATCAAGCCACGCTCGACTGGTACGGGAAGCAAACCGATGGATCCTTCTGCCGCCATTCTTCATTGTGTCCATTACCTCCATATTGTCTAATCTAATTTTGAATCTATTATTTATTTTTATTTTTGTGGGCTAATTTCAAATCTATTATTGCACCCCCATGGTCTAAGCAAGCTTCAACCAAAATCGAAACTCTCAAACAATAAGCGAATGACAAAATGAGATTTACGCGGACGGAGACCAGCACATTACTACCTCGCAGGAGAGGAGAGGACCAGCAGTGGGCCTGCCTGCCTGCAGATCACGGAGGAGGGAGGTCAAACCTGCATGCAGCCGAGGAAGGAACACGTGCGATACCTGATCTGCTGATGGAATTGGTAACGGCCGGCTACTCTAAGTCGATCGGTCCATCGGAGATCACAAGGAAATACCATGTTGCTGCTAGAACGCGTGCTCTCTTCCCTCCCCCCTTTCATTCCTCCCCCGCCCCGTACCCTTTGGGTCGGATCTCGTAATCCACGATTAATTCGCGTGCTTGCAGTGCACCCTCCCCTTCCTTCTCCGATCCTCCTACCCTGGCCCCTCTCTCCCTCGAAGCGATGCTCCACAAGTAAGGAAGATCCCGTTCTTGCACCATTTATGGTGAAATATGTTTGTATGCTAAGTTTTTGTTTTTATTCCTTTTTTAAGAAATTAAGTGCGTAGAGTATTCCTGTGATTTTGTTTTTACACTTCAAACCCCTCTTTATTGATCAGTGATAAGGGTCAAATCCTTTACAATCATAGGGATCAAAGAAGTAGGTGCCTCGTCCATCCAAACAAAACTAGCTATAGGTACTAGTACTAGGACTAGCAAGTTCATGCAGTCATACTAGTACTATTTGTATCACGAGGTGTGTGCTCAAATAACCCATGAGGAAAATCACTAGTTCATGCACTACACTAATTGCAAGTTTTGCTAGTTCATGCCGTACATAATATCATGCTATCCAATCCTTCATGAACATTTTTTTCAAAACTATTCGATACATTTCATAAACACTTTCAAAAAATTCATGAATATTTTTAAATTGTGAAAAAATATTATTAAATGGTAAGAATGTATTTTCAAATGTCATGAAGCTTTTATAAATCTATGAACAATTTTTATATGTTATGAACATTTGGTGAATACTTTTTCAAAAATGTAAGGAACACTTTTACAAATTACCACCATTTATTGTTGAATTGTAAGAACATTTTTTAAGAAGGGGTGAACTTTTTATAAAATGAATTCACATTCTTTAATATATCATGAACATTTTCATTAGATGTGGAAAAACTTGTTTAAACTGCATGAACAAATGTGTAGATATACGTTGGACATTTTAAGTAAAAGAATCTAAATAGTTTTTGTTAAACTTCTAAAAGTGATCGTGTAATATAATAATCAGTTAGTGCTCCAAGTGATTTCTAAATGGTCGAAAAAGCATGGACCGTCTTCTAGGATAATATCAGTAGGTTGTTGTATGACCAGTTGAGGAAATTAGTTATAAATAAGGAGATGACATCTGGATCAAGCAAGGCAAGTGCAACTCCTGGTGCCCAACCTGCTGCTTCTAGGGCAAGGAAAAATAAGCAAAATGTCTAATCAGGGACATCTACTGTGTAACCTCCTACATGCATCAGCCTAACCAAGACCATTTCTAAGGCTCAAATGCTGAAAAACTTGATTGAAAAGGCAAAGAGCGGTTTGACTGAGAAGCCCAAGAAGATGAGAAGTAAAACAGTTGAAGTAAAGAGCGTTCATGAAGAGAATGGCTCTTGTAGTAACAAACATTTCATAATGAAGAGGACCACCCATAACGTTATATTGTTGTTGATCTTTCATTTAATGATTTTTATAAGGATCATTTCAAGATATCTTTTCAGAATAATCAAGTTTAGGCTTCACTAGTTCACAACAACACAAGCTACAGAATACACCAAACAGTAGCAGTGGCACATACACCTTGTCAGTCTTCACCTTTCTTAGCTCCTACACCTTGCAAAGCTCTCCATCTAGGTTGCTAACATCATCTTGTCCTCCATCACTTCCAGGAGGAAATCAATTCTGACAATTGTTTATCAAACTTAAGAAGTAAAAGAATTTCGTCAATATTCAAAATGTTGAAAAAAGCATTAATTCAATGTACCTCAGTTGCATAAGGGTGATATGTATACACGTGATCTTCTAATAAGCACCTTAATTTGTCTGAATTAAACACCTAACCAGCCAATGCATGAGTAAGGAAAATTTTAGAATACGCAAATTGCTATGATAGAGATGGTCAAAATCATGTGGAATGGGGTACGACTGAGAGGGCTTGTTTGTTCACCAACCTCACTGATTTGTTCGTCCAACTTGTCATTTATTCTTCCCATTTTCGAACCCTATCCATCCCACGCTATGGCCATGTTTGAGCAGTTAATAATTCCGGTGATGTCGGGATGGTTATTTATAACAAATTTATGTATCTGCAAATGTTATTGTATGTTTCATATTTCCGCGCGCCACCTATTGCTTCCTAAGGTAGTGGCCGTTGTTGGCAACAATCTAGCCGGCAATTTGACTTGTCGTGATGCGAGCAGATGATTTGATGAGGAGCGGATCATCAACAAGTCAAGATCAGAGAAGCACGGAAGACGGAGTGTCAAGATTAAGGGGAGATTGTTAGCAGTAATCTTGTCTAGTAGTAGACTAGTTAGTCCGGCTTGGTGTCTTGGTTGTAGACGCGTGATAGGAGTTGAGTAGGTGTCCATGTAGGACTTCATGTCATGTCGTGAGTACTAGTCTAGGTTGGGTCCGACTAGGATTATATGCACATGGCCGTGAGTCTTTTGTATCACGTGAGAAAAGGAGAAAATAAAAAGAGGGAAAAGAAAGGCACGGCGTGCCTTTGGCAAAAGTTTTTGTGTGCATGTGTTCGTCTACATTGATGTGATCAATCCTGTGGGCGAGTTCCAACAAGTGGTATCAGAGCTAGGTCGATTTGAAGCTGCGCTTGCCCCGGGGTGGCAACCCGACTAGCGCCTCGGGGCAGGCGATGTTGTCGTTGGGTGGTGCAGCGACGAGGAGGATCATGCGATCGTCGTTCGGCGGAGCGACATGGAGGGAGACGGCATGCTGTCGTCGGGAAGGCGGTGGAAGACGATCATTGACAGGAGCAATGGTGCCGTGGTGCGGTGTCGGAAAGTCGTCAAGATCATCGTCCGCGTGAGTTTCATGAGTCAAGGAGTCGTGCGAGTCAACGTCTCGGTCGGTTGGTCATCATCATTGTGTCAGCGTCGTCATGTCCAAGTGCTCGTCTCTGTGAAGAGGCGTTGAAGATGAATCCAGTCTGGCCCTCCATTGGCTCGGTTGCAGCGCCTTCCACCGATCTACATCCTACAACAGCGAAGAGGAGGGATTCAGCTCTCTGCCTTATCCTTCTTCCTTCAGTAGAGACCCATCTCTTTTGATACCTTATGTTGGTAAGGACCTCCAGACTGTTTGTATTCTGTTCAATAGAATCTGCTTGCTTATTTATGTGAAATTCGTAGAGAAATGATCAGTTTGTGGATAATTCTTGGCGAAAAATATTAGGATCGCCGGTGATTGCAAGTATATATAGTTGAACGTGAATTTTCTTCCCTTGCTTTTAGCTCTTTATGGACTCTATTCAGAGTTTGTATTAAAATAAATTTGCTTGCTTCCATTTTTTGATTTCTGATGTTTTTGAAGAGAGTTGAATTATTTATCCACCTAATTAATTAGGTTTTTATAAGTTTATTTTGAATTTATTTTTTGTATCGACTTTAAACAAAACCAAATTGCTAACATTGTATACTTATTATTTTGATTTTATTTGTGAAATAGAGTTGTATTCTATAAATCAAACCACTATTACCCATATAAAATCATTCAAAAGTTTTGTTATCAGTCGACGCTATAAGGATTTCATTCAAAAAATCAATATGTGTGCAATTATATTAAAAATGCTCATTGTGTATATAAAAAAATATTCAACATGTTTTCTAAAAGTGTTCGTCGTGTCATATAAAACTCAATTGGTGCTCTGGTTGCTCTTTAGATGGTTGAATAAGCATGGACCGTGTTGTTGGATGAAGCCAAAGGGGTTTTGTATGAGCAGATGAGGAAACTAGTTATAAAGCAGGAGATGGCATCTGGATCAAGTAAGGCAAGTGCAATTCCTAGAGCAAAACCTATTGCTTCCTGGGCAAGAAAGAACAAGCAATTTTTTTATCAGCAACATCTAGAGTGTAACCTCCTACTCGCATCAAGCTAACCAAGACCATACCTAAGGCACAAGAAGGTGAAGACCAGTTTGCTGAGAAGGTGAATAAGACGAGAAGTAAAACAGTCAAAGTAAAAGAGAGTTCGTGAAGCGAACGGTTCTGATAGTAGCAAAGATGTTGGAAATGAAGATGATCACCCATCAACTTGTATTGTTATTGATCCTTAATTTAACGATTTGGTAAGGATCATGTCAAGAAATCTTTTCAGAATAATCAAGTGGGGTTCAAATAATGGTGACAAACACGGTATGCGCCACTGCTATGTGTTTATTAGAAATGTATTTTGATGTCTCCATTTAAGCT
The DNA here is from genome assembly GCF_003073215.2 of Triticum urartu. Classification (NCBI taxonomy): domain Eukaryota; kingdom Viridiplantae; phylum Streptophyta; class Magnoliopsida; order Poales; family Poaceae; genus Triticum; species Triticum urartu. The sequence goes on along the minus strand of NC_053022.1, from coordinate 11,995,161 downwards.
CAGAATAAGCTTTCTGAATGGCTCAATGTCCGGTGTCAGAAAGATGTAAGGAATAACCATGTACTGAAATGGGTTAGGAGCCATTGGTAAGGGCTGACCACTCAACCTGATCCGTCGGATATCTATCAGAAGGTACCCGACTTGCTAGAACACTCCCCTTCAGTTCCTCTCTCCGCATCGTGCTATCCAATATCCGTCCTTAACATTTGTTTCAAAACCATGCGAAATGTTCTTTACATTTCATGAACACTTTTTAAAATTGTCATGACTAATTTAAACATTGTGAAAGCTTATTGTTATATGGATAACATATTTTAAAATATCATGATGCATCTATAAATCTGTGTTTTTTATATGTTCTCAACATTTGATGAACATGTTTTTTTAATGTAAGGAACACTTTTTAAAATTGTGACCACTTAATGTTGAATGGTAAGAACATTTTTAAAATGTCAGTATTTTTTTCTAAATTGATTCTCATTTCAAATATATCACGAACATTTTCATTGGTTGTGGAAACAATTGTTTAATCTGCATGAACAAATGTGCAGATACACATTGGAGATTTTTAGCAAAAAAATGTTAAACAGGTCTCGTTCATTTCTAATAGTGGTCATATTACTTAATATTTTTTATTGTGTATATTAAAATTGTTCATCTTGTTTTTTTAAGTGTTCACCTGTAAAATCAGTTGGTTCTCCAAGTGCTCTCAAGATGGCCGAATTAGCATGGCGCGCGAATGCAGAACACTACAAATATTACAGAAATTGGGAACACTTATTAGTCCCATACTCAAACACCGAGGATGCAGAAACTAGAGACATGCCAATTAATCTGAGTGTTAGGGCCCTAGATATCTATTTTCTTATGTTGCTCTATGCAGATTTTTTTTTCTTGCCTTCTCTTCTGGTGCTCTTTGGTCTGCTCGTCTATGGCCTGCTGCTGCACTGTCTTTGCAATGATCTAATAGAAGGAAGAGTCATGTACTTGACAATGTCACCCAGGACATGCACATGTTTTGACCGGGTTCCCTATCGTGAGACAACAGAACAGAACTCGGAAAAAGAGCTTCTCCCGGTGCAACATGAAAAGAAAACTTAAGCTCAAGTGAACAAAGTCTCACAGGAATGCTCTGCCGTCTTCCTTTCTCAAAAAGAAAAAGATGCAGAAACTTCACGTAAAACGATGCATATATCCCTAGATCAGCTGTACGCATGAGCTATTTTGACAACAATTCTTTGTCTGAATTATATATTAGATGTATCAACATGAACTTCTTTGCAAGAATTAGAAAAGAAAAAAAGGTAGTAGAATCTACAATTTTTAATTAAGGACATAAGTATTCATGGATTGGTTGTCATTCATGGAGTTGATGGTGACTAAAATGAAGATGGGCTTCAACGTTGTGTCTGGCTCCGATGCAGTTGTTTCCTTTCCCCCCACCCTTCTCAGTTGCTTCCCCTCTATCCAACACTCTCTAGATCTCACCGTAATCCTCCATTAATTCGTGTGCTTACTACACCTCCGGTCCTCCCCACCTTCCCCATCTTGCAGCGCCACCTCCCTGATCCTTCCTGCCCTCTCTGAAGCCGTGGTCCACTCGTAAGGAAACTCATGCCCGTGCGTGCAGCAGATCTGGTTGTGCGTTAGGTTTCTGCACGGCTCTCTGTCTTATCCTTCTTCGTCCAGTAATGACCCATCTCTTTTGATTTATGTTGGTTAAGACCCTCATACTGCAGACAGTGCGCCCAAGAGCCTGTTCCCCGAGAGGCCAATGAAGGGGAGGTGGCGCAGCGAGGCGAGGGACTCGGGAAACGGGACGGCTACATGCGGCAGCTGCCTTCGCAGGGAGCGAGAGGCGGACATGGCCACCATGGCGCGTGCGGCGTCCACGAGCGGGAGGGGGCTGAGCGAGTGGATGTGCACCGGCTGGCACATGACTGTACATGCAACGGCTCACACACAGCGGTGGCTGGCTGGCTAGCTAGCCAGCACGCACGGGCGCGCAAAAAGGCCTGCTAGTGGCGCACCTGTGGTGCGTCATTAGTATCTAGTATACTAATGGCGCACCACATAGAAGTGCGCCATAACTAACAATTTTTTTTAAAAAAAATTCAGAATTTTTTTTCATTTTTTTCTTAACCTCAGGTCACTATGGCTTAATCTCGGGTCAATATACTTAATCTCAAGTCAAATCGCACTCTATGGTCAAACTCCCCGGAAGGTCACCCATCCTCATTACTAACAATTTTTTTCAAAACTACTAATGGCGCACGATGGGTGTGGTGCGCCATTACTATGTCAACTAGTAATGGCGCACGATCCCATGGTGCGCCATTACTAACAATTTTTTTTTTCAAAACTACTAATGGCGCACCACACACCAGGTGCGCCATTAGTAATATATTACTAATGGCACACCTGTATCTGGTGCGCCACTGCTATATAGCAGTGGCGCACCACATACATGGTGCATCATTAATGTCCATATCATCTATAGCCCTTTTCCTAGTAGTGTGGCTAGCTAGCACGCCCGCCGCAGCCAGAACACGAGATGCTGGACGATGGCGAGAAGTAGTACAAGCCGTAGCCCCGTGCTCCCACGCCGCCATGCCCCAAGCGCCGCAGCCTCGTGCTCCCTCCTTGAGCGCCGCAGCCCCGTGCCGCCGGGACGAACGGTCGTGCGTAAGCACTTGGCTGCAGGCGTGCGCGAGACCCTTGGCACTGGTCATGGTGGCGCTCGCATCAGGCTAGAGAAGGAGCGATGGCGGCGCACTGCAGCGTGGCCAACTCCAACCTAAGAAGCACCAGAGTGGCGGCGGCCATGGTTACCATCTCCGGACCGCATACCCCGGAGCTCCTCATGTGCCACAAAGCTCTGCACTACTAGGAAAAGGCCTACTAATGCGCACCTAATTTGGCCATTAATGGCGCATTAGTGGCGCGCCATTAGTATATTTTACTAATGGCGCACCACTGGTGCGCCATTAGTATCTGGTATACTAATGGCGCACCCCAGATGCGCCATTAGTATATACAATAGTGCGTCATTAGTATGCCTTCCAGGGGGCCATGTATACCCAGGCGCTTTGGCATACTAATGGCGCACGACAGCAAGATGCGCCATTAGTAACTTCAGCATACTAATGGCGCACTCTTTAATGATGCGCCATTAGTATCCTTTGGCATACTAATGGCGCACTATGATGTGATGCGCCATTAGTATGAATATTAGGTTTTTTTTATTTTTTTATTTTCTGTTTTTTGCATAGGCTACAAAATGTATAATTGGACAAAATATAGACAGCACACATCAACAACAGATTCATCGAATACAATAGAAGATTAGTCTCTGAATACAATTCATCATTTTAGTCTCCGAATACAAGTCATCATATTAGTCTCCGAATTGAAAAGACCGAATAAAGATAGAACATTATATTACAAGTCTCGAGACCGCGAGTTTGTCTTCACATTACAAGTCGATATCGATCATCTAAACTACCATCACATAGAAGAGAGCTGCGGTCATCACGATGAGCATCATCACAGTGAAACTCGTCTTCATCCGGTTCCTCAAACGCTCCCTCCCCTCTCCCGCTAGATAGCGGGCGTATCTAGATTTGGCCTCGGCCCTAGTGGCGTACCCTTTGTATCTGTTACCGCTGAATCGGTGAACCTGTCTCCGACACTCCTCCCAGTCGTCGTAGACTCCGGGAACCTTACCCTTGTACACGACATACCACGGCATCGCTATGCAGTAGCCAAACGAAACGTTAGTACCAATTCACAGACAATACATAAGCAATATATAAGTATGCAACAGAACGATCGGAAGAGAAAAGCAAGACATTAATAGCATCGATTACATCTTAAGTTGAACGACTCTTGAAACCAAAGAGACATACTACAAGTTCATTAAAGTTTAATTACAACATGAGACTCAAGGTACCGGAGCATGGATGAAGCCGCCGTCTATCGTGGGAGTCATGAAAGAACGGGCGTTGTCAGCCTGCATTTGTAGGATTGTGTCGATGTCACTGTTGGACGGTTGATTTCTGAGGTAGAACTGCCCCGCGGTACGAAGGACATCTTGATGGATGATTTCCGCAAACTCCGACTGGATGCGAAAGAATTCTTGTCTGATGTCCGTGTCCTGGATTGCTGACACGCTCGCGGCCCAATCTTTCAGTCTACTCGGTAGCAGAAGTTGATGATGGTCCCGTACGATTGCCCGCATGTGATGGATGGCGTAGTAGGCACCCTTCTGACCGCCAGGCGGCTGCTTGACGCAGCAGAACGTCGTATTGTGGGAGAACACGTGCTTGCCGTACTTACGAATAGGCCTGGTGAAGGTGCCTCCAGATTTGACTTAGCCGGGGAGAACATCATCAAGAACCTTCTTGACATTTGTGTAGTCTACGTTCGACTGACGGTCCGGGTCGAAATACGTGGCCATGGAATATTTGGGGCTTAGGAGGATGAGCGTGCAACGTGTGTCACTGCAGAAAACACGGAATGTTAAAAGAAAAACGATCGAAATCTAAGAATTCATATGTTACGGGGCGGTTCAGGGGAGGACTTACTCGGGAAACTAAGGCACGAGGAAGTTATCCTTATCTTGGTTTGCCAGAATGACGCCTTCGAGGTAAGAACTCGCGACTTGCCGGTCCCCAGCGCTGCCCAAGATCTTGGCATGCATGTAGAAGGGGTCGACTATCACGATGTCCGGGGTCTTGTCGTGAATGATCCGCATCTCCATACTCAGCGAAAATAGCCGAACGAAGGTGTAGTGCAGCGGATGAAGGTTCAACATAGCGTGGATGTCATCAAACCGCAGGACGATCGTACCCCCGATGGAGTTATCCACAAAGCCCTTGCCCTCTGGCACCTTGGCCGCGAAAATCGGGTATGCCACATCCTTCTCTCCGAGACGCCGCTTCTCCAAAGAAAGAACACTGTCATGCAGACTCCGCATAGCACCGGTTGCAGCATCGAGCATATTTCTCGGTAGCATCGGCCTACCCGCCACATGCACCCTCCTCGAGATATCCTCAGGTGAAGGTGGCCCGTCCTGAGCACGGATCGTACTCGGTGCCGGCTGGCCCGCACCCTTGTTAGTCTTTCTTTTGCGTGCCTTCTTCTTCTCCTGTAATGGGACCGAGTTCTGCTCACAGACCGCCTTCTTGAGTGTGTTGGGGCTGATCATATTTCGCACCTCGCCTATCTGAGGCTCGGTGAAGTCGGCAGCTGGAGGCGTCTCCTGAGAGCTGAACTGCAGATGACGCCTGTTGCAACTTGGCTTCTCCGCGGTACCAGCTAGATCACGCACGTCTTTTGTTGGGTTGGGTTCTTGAGAAGGAGGCCCCATGAAGTCGCCACCGTACCCATGATCGGCAAAGTACTGATCGACGTTGGCAAATGTATCATCGTCGTCGTCGTTCTGATCCTGTGCCATATGCATGTTTGGATCCAGTGGCATAGGGATGTCCGGCACCGTTGCGGCGGTCTTGCCATGGGGCCGACTTGGCGCCGGCACGACTGGCGGTGTTGTCTTTGGGGTGGTGTCCCCCGCCCCCAAATGAATTTGGCTCTTCGGCCAAAGCAGGGGCCAGCTCAGGCAGGCGCTGAGGGTCATCACGTCATCATCGTCGGCCCCGACGGGTCGAATCGGAGGTAACAACTCGTCGCAGCCTGGCAGCACCCGAACCAGTTGAACCCTAAACAAGTTGGGTGGCATCTGGGTACCGTGGAACAAGGGGTTGCCCGGTTGAACGATTTTGCCCTTGGCGACATCGACCAACTCGTTGTTCACGAAGTGCAAGAGAGTGCACGGAACCTCGGCGGCGCCCTATGAAAACATGTAGGGCGTCAGGGATGCCCAGTCAAAGGCAAGGAGATGAAGTCCTCGGCCGAGAGAGGCTTAATTAGTTACCGTGATGATGGCGTTGAGCTCGGCTAATGTCGAGGCACCGCCAACGGCGGGCGTGCAGTTGACGGAGGGGCCGCTTGCTGCAGAGGTGCCGGCCCACGTACACTCGGGTGCATTAAGCTCCCGTGCCGGCGTCGGAGACACCAATGCCGCCTCCGCTGGAGACACCAATGGCCCCGCCATCGCGTTCTGCGAGTTGCTGGCCGTGAAGCTAGGAATCGGGGGCGGCCCCTGTTGGTCGCCCGCAATCCACGCACTAATCTCCTGGATCAAGGTAGGCACAATGGCGGTGATCGTCGCTCCGAGTTGTTGTTGCACTTGCTCTTGGACAATCTCCGGAATCCGCGCCACCTGTGCCCTGAGTTCTTGAACCTCGCGCGCCTGGCTTTCCGAGCTGGTCTTTTTCTCCTTTCGCCCACCAGTGTTATAGTATGACGACCATTTTGTCGACAAGCCTTTGCCGGCCACACGACCAGCTGACATCGGCTTACTGAGCTTATCCTTGTTCTTCATTACATTCAACGCCCTATTTAGAGTGGTGTCCCAAGGGTTGCTCTTAGTCGACCCCGCGCTACTGCTTTCAGTCGCCTGCGGAACGAATGTGAAACATTTAGAAATTTGGCTTCATTAATTAGAATGCAACCATATGGAGCTAATTACGCGGGGGTGTATTCCTTACTAGAACAAGCTCAAGCGCCCTGGTCTTCGGATCCGTCGTAAGCTCCTTTGTTTTCGGGTCCTTCTTGTACCGGGCCCTGACAAAGTTCCTGGTCTGCTTGTCACCGTATTTATCGAAGAGGGGCGGTAGGCCTTGCTCGGCACGGTCCGCCTCCTCCTTGTCCCATATAGGCTCTGCCACTCTGTAACTGCCGGGACCGAGTGTGTGTTCCCCTAAGTTCAGCTCCCGCATTTCTTTCCCCCACTTACTTGATTCGGAGCTTGCGGTGCTCGAGCAATTGATCTTAAAGTCGTTGTAGTCATCTTCGGTGATCGAAGGATTTTTCTCCTTGATGTTCTCATAACTCTCACCTTTCTCGATCATTCTCTTCACATTGCTTTTCCAAGTAGACAGGGCCGTGCTCATCTTTGTGAGGGCAGCATTGTTCACTTTATTCCCTTTGAGGCTTGTGTTTTCAAATTCAGCGGGGAACTTGTATCGTTCGTGCAGCTTCGTGAAGAGGAGGTTGCGCAAATTCCCTCGGTCAGGATGTCTGAGGTTCTCGGTGTTGATCGAGACGGTGCTCCGGAGAATGCACCCGAGCTGAAGCGAGTACCCCTTGACTATTCGTTCGGGCGCCGTTGGATTCCCGTTGGAGTCCACTTCAGTAACTTCCTCCTTGAGGGTGCAGAGCACGGTCGGGCGCCGGTCCTTCCGTTGCCTCTTCGGTTGGCTGCCATCTGTGCGTGTGCCGCCATCAGTGGTCTCAGGATCGGTGGGGAAGGCGGCGTCCTCATACAAGTGAGGTTGTTCCTCCATCTCCTGGGACAGCTCCCAGAATTTCTTGCCGCCCGAACCCCCGGCCTCATCGTTGTTGGCCATGTTTCTCTATAAATAGGAACAAAGTTTGGTCAAAAAGTTGGTTATTGTCAAGGAACAAGATCATGGTCTCATCATTTAGGGTTTGTCGACACCGAGGCATCCTAAAAGCTAAGCTTTTATCATTGAGGGTTTTTCGACGCCGAGGCACCCTAAAAGCCTAAGCTTTCATCATTTCGGTTTTTATCGACACCGAGGCACCCTAAAAGCCATGCATTAGTCACAAGTACGCCGGGGCACTTGATCCTACTTAATTAACTACTAAGATACCCCGGCCCATGCATTAGTCACAAGTATCCCATATGTCCTATTTTTAGCAAAGTCATGCTAAAATTCACGGAAAATTTCAGCATGACCTTTGCTGAAAATAGGACATATGGAGTACCCGAATTTTTCGGAACGGAAGTTAATCGACATTCCAGCAAACTCAAGGGCCTCTCGGGTGGACAAGGCAAAAAAGGACACGATGGTCGGAGACATGACCTTTGCCTAACAGTTCTGAACTCCTGCCAAAACTGAACACAACATATATATACCAAGCATCTTGCCAGCTAGTAGACCAGCTAGTAGACCATCATTTGTCAGGCCAAATTGAGGCCAAACAGAAAACCAATGTGGGCATGGCACAAAGTCCATGACCCAGAACAGGAGACATACCAAGCACTAAATGAGGACAGAAACAGAAAATAGTTAAACTGTTAGGCATTATGTGTCACAGGTACTGCTACAGTTTTAAATAAGAAGATAAAAAAGAAAGCTGATGTACAAAACCTCAAAACAATGCAAAGTGCTGTGGGCTAAAAAACAATTACAGTAGACTAAAAAACAGGAATCATTATCTTCTATATGAAGCTGAACTAGGCAGACTGAACTGATTTTGATTTTCAAGTTCCAAAGTACCATCAAAACCATTGGTTTACGTATCAAGGTTCAGTATGGACTTTTTACTTATGAAATGATTCCCCACCCCTAGCAAACAACTATCTTCAGACAACCTTCTAGCATCTGTCCATAAACCCAACAGGCACAATGTTGTGCCTGTTAACCACATACTGATTTAATCCAACAGCAGTTCATACTATTTCCTAGTCTTAACTCCTAACTGAAAGTCTGAAACAGATTATCAAAAGTTCGGAACAATTATAGTAGGCTAGAAAATAGGAACCTATGTGAAGCTGAACTAGGCAGACTGAACTGATTTGGGTTTTCAAATTCCAAAGTCTTCCACTAGCAGCATATCGTATTAAAGCACAGTAGCATCAAAACGAATAGTTCCCATATCAAGGTTTAGTGTGGATTTTAAATCTGTCCATAATAGCATCAAAGAACTGATTTGATTCAACTACTTTTACTGAAAGTATGAAACACATTAGGAAAAGTTTCAGACCACATAAATTGTTTTTCAGACTAGTAGTTTCGAATACCCAAACTTTTACCAAATTTGGAATTTGGAGGTCACCGACCTCTTCATCCCTTCTACTATCAAAAAACTACTAATAGCACAAGTGACATGAAAATTCAGGAGTATGAGATCACAAAGGCCATGTCATGCTTGGCAATATTTGTTTACTGAAACTAAATGAACATTTTACTGGTAGTGTACTGATAGTGTAATCTAGCTATTGTACTGATATTTCTGTTTCTTTGAACATTTTACTGTCAATAAAAATGATGTACTGCTGCTTTCAGTTAATTCAAATTAGCTAAAACCTTGTACTGTCAAATAGTGCTAATGTTTACTCTATGAAATAAACTACTACTCCTCTCTTCTCTTCATCAGTTAATTAGGAATAGTTTTAGAGGTAACTAACTGAAACTATTTATCATGTTGACAACAGTAGCATGTGGACCTATCATGGTGATTTCATATCAAAATAGAGGAGTACTCCTGTTCATTTGGAGAACTCATACAACAATTGTTATGCATCAAACTTGGGATCAACAGCAGCAAGAATCAAGCCCAATACAGAGAGGAGAGGAGCAGCAGAAGTGGACAGCGCAGCGCTGACCTCGAGCTCTTGATTGGAGTGGGGGGAGGCGGCCGGCGAGGGATCTGTGGCTCCGGCGACGGTGGTGTGGACGGGGCGGCGTCCGGGCGGCGGGGTCGCGTCGAGGCGGCGGCGGAGCGGCGTCGGGGCGGCGGGGCAGCGTAGAGGCGGCGCGGCAGCGGCGTCGGGGCGGCGTCGGGGCGGCGGGGCAGCGTCGAGGCGGCGGGGCAGCGGCGTCGGGAGAGGAGAGGGGAAGGGGATCGAGGGCGAGGGCGAGGGAGAGAGAGGGGATAGGGAGGGGCCGGGGAGGGAATATGGATGGGGCACGGCACAATACTAATGGCGCACCACCCCTCGGTGCGCCATAAGTACATCCATACTAATGGCGCACCTCACCCTGGTGCGCCATTAGTATTTTTTTCTTATAGCAATGGCACAATACTAATGGCGCACCACCCTTCGGTGCGCCATAAGTACATCCATACTAATGGCGCACCTCACCGTGGTGCGCCATAAGTAATATTTTTTTTATAAGACAATAATAATTTTTTTAAAAATATCATCAAACAGTAATGCTAGTGGAGCGGGGGAGGGTGCGCGGGGTGCGGGGGGTCGGCGGCGGCGGTTGAGTAGGGGAGGGGTGCGGGGGTCGGCGGGTTGAGTAGGGGAATCGAGGGTGCGGGGGGTCGGCGGCGGCGGGCCGGTGGACCGGGGGGTGCTCGGCGGCGAGGGGGACCGGATCTGGCGAGGTGGGATAGCGATCGAGATGGAGGGGGATCGAGATCGAGTGTCCATGAAATTTAAAAATATTCATGATAGTTCAAAAAGTGCCCATGAAATACAATCGAGAAATGAAGGCTACGATTTAAATACAATCGATCTTAGCTAGCTATCTGTTCACAATCTTCTTGCCCTTCTTTTTCGCAAATGGAGTTCTTCTGTGGAACGGACGTCCTTTAGGTAGGGTGGTCCTGCTTCTTCTTGTGGTGTATGCTGCTACTTCATCATCGTCGTCATGTTCGATCCTCGGGTCGCCGTACTTGTCGAAGTCTTGCTCATTGGCTACTCCATCCATTCCAATGATCTTCCTTTTGCCTCTCCTCACGACAACACGACTGGGCTTTGACGGGTCGGTAATGAAGAAGCATTGGTCCACTTGGGAAGCTAGTACCCATGGCTCATTTTTCGCGGTGACGTTTGCGCCCGCGATTTTGGATTTGGCTTCGGGTATAACCATGGTGGTGAAATACCGGTCTTCTTTTAGGAAGCTCTTGGCCCATCTGACACGGAACATCAGGACCTTCTCTCCAGCGTAGCTCAGCTCCCAGATCTCCTCAATCCTTCCGTAGTATCTGTCCTTGTCGTTACCGGTGTAGGATTCCATTGTTACCCCGGAGTTCTGATAACCATCGTTCTTCATGTCCTTGGCCTCGGTGTAGAATGTGTAGCCGTTGATATCGTACGCCTCATAGGTCATCAGGTTGTGCTCGGCGCCCTGTGACAAGGCGAATATGAGTTGTTCTTCCGCGGAAGAATCCTCATGTAAAGGGTATGACAGAAGCTTCTGCTTGAACCAACGCATGAAACATGAGTTGCGATCTTTGAGTATATCTCCGTCCGTCCTCTGTTGGCCTCGGTCATTGTACGTCTTCTAAATAAAGGTTTTGTGCTGTACCACCCAAGGATCGACCACGTCTATGTGTTGTAGCGCGACTAGGTTTGCTCTTTCAAAGTTGGCGAGTCGACCCTCGAAGTCGACATGCATTTCGCGACGACCCTCACGGTGACCCCATCCAGCGAGCCTGCCGAGGTGCCTGTTTACGGGCAGACCAACGGGGTTCTCGATGCCTAGATAATTTGTGCAGTAGGAGATGCACTCTTCGGTCAGAAAGCCCCTGGCTATGCTTCCCTCTGGACGTGACATGTTGCGAACGTATCCTTTGATGACACCATTCATCCTTTGGAACGGCATCATGCTGTGCAGGAACGTCGGCCCGAGTTGGATGATATCGTCCACGATATGGACCAGCAGATGCACCATAACGTCGAAGAATGCGGGCGGGAAGTACATCTCAAGCTCGCATAGTATCACCACGATCTCTTCCTGTAGCCTTCTGAGTTGCCTCACGCCAACAGACTTCCGAGAGATGACGTCGAAAAAGTTGCATAGGCCAAATAGGGTTTCACGGATGTGCGCGTCCATGATCCCACGGATTGCAACTGGAAGTATCTGTGTCATCACCACGTGACAGTTGTGAGACTTCATCCCGCTGAACTTCAGCTTCGCTGGGTCTAGGTATCTGCTTATCTTCCCCGCGTAACCGTAAGGAAGTTTTACTCCTACGAGGCAGGTAAAAACTGCTCGATCTCCTCCTGACTTAGAGTGAAGCACGTGGGAGGGTAGTCATTTCCGGTCTTCTTGGCCTTCTTGCCTTTGCGACGACTCCCCGTGTCCTGCTTCTCCTCATCATCATCATCATCATGATCATCATATATAGCGTGAAGCTCCTGCCTGATGCCCATTGATTTCAAGTCTGCCCTTGCTTTCGGCCCATCTTTGGTCCTCTCTGGCATGTTGAGCAGGGTACCAAGCAGACTCTCGCACACGTTCTTCGTGATATGCATGACATCAAGGCTGTGAGGCACACGGTGGATCTTCCAGTACGGCAAGTCCCAGAAAACAGACCTCGTTTTCCATATCTTCAGCAGTGGCTCTGGCGCCTTTCGCTTCTTTCCCGGCTCTGGCGCCTTTTGCTTCTTTCCCGGCAGTGGGCAGTCTTTCCAATTTTTCAACAGCTCGTCTATTTCCTCGCCGCTCCTCGTACGCGGGCGTCCTCGGGGTTCAGTTTCACCATCGAACAGATCCTTGCGTTTTCTCCACGGGTCATCGTCGTGAAGCCACCTTCGAAGTCCCGTGAACACGGTTTTCGAAGACCCGGGATCTCTATCTAGCTGGCGATACGTTGTGTCATCCATGCACCTGACGCATCCAGAAAATCCGTGGACCAGCTGCCCCACGACATATCCGTAACTGAGATAGTCGTGCACCGTCGTGAGCAGCGCGGCTCTCATAGGGAAATATTCTTTTTCTGCGGCGTCCCACGTATTGGCTGGCGTTTTCCACAGCGTGTCAAGCTCCTCTTTCAGCAGCCCCAGATACAGATTGATGTCGTTCCCTGGTTGTTTCGGTCCTTCAATTAGCATGCTCATGTGAATGTACTTCCTCTTCATGCACAACCAGGGGGGAAGGTTGTACATCCACACAAACACAGGCCAGGTGCTATGTGTGCTTCTCTGGCTGCCAAACGGATTGACTCCATCGGTGCTCGCGCCCAGCACGATGTTCCTTGGATCGTTCCCAAATTCTGGGTCTTCGAAGTTCAACGCTTGCCACTGGCTCGCATCCTTAGGGTGACTCAGCATCTTGTCTTTTTTATCTATCTCCGGATCATTTGCGTCATCTTCTCGCTTCTTCTCCTCCCTATCCGTGTGCCAACGCAGGAGCTTTGCTACCTTAGGGTTCGCGAAATACCGCTGCAGACGAGGAGTGATCGGAAAGTACCACACCACTTTTCGAGGAGCTTTCTTCCTCTTCTTGTATCGAGTGACGCGGCACACCGGACATATGGTAGACTCCGCGTGCTCGTCCCGATAAATGATGCAATTGTTCATGCACACATGGTATTTCACGTGCGGTAAATCCAGAGGACACACGATTTTCTTCGCCTCCTCCAAACTGGTCGGGCACTTGTTCCCCTCGGGAAGACGTTCGTGCCAGAATGACATGTTCTCGTCGAAGCATGCATCGGTCATTTTGTGTTTTACCTTCATCTCCAGAGCCATGAGCGTTACTTTCAGGCGGGTATCCTCGGGCCTGCATCCTTCATACAATGGAGTAACCGCGTCTAACTCAAGTTGATCCATCTTGTCTTTCTCTCGGGCGGCAGCTCTTGCGTTATCCGTCTGCTTGAGAAGCAGCTCTTGAATATGAGGGTCCTGCACCCAGCCCATCGATGGTCCAGCGTCGTCTGCTCCGCCGGCATCATCATCTTCATGATCATGCCCGTCGACTGCTCGGGCATCTTCCTCATCATCATGTCCTGCATCTCCTACATGATGACTGTGTACAGCATCACCGTCGTGATCATCTCCTGGGGATTCTTCATCTTCTCGCCCGCCCGAGCCGCGGTGGTTGTCTTGCTGCCCTTCCTCATTTCTTGCCCGACCCCCATGGACGACTTCGTAGTCATCTTCATCACCTTGCCACCGATAGCCATCCATGAAACCACGCAAGAGCAGGTGGTCCCGCACCTGCCCGGATTTCGGGTCCGCAATAAGGCTCTTCAGCTTGCATCTTCGACACGGACATCTTATCTCCGCATCGTTCTTTTGAAGCATCTCGGCCTTCGCGGACCTCAAAAACCTATTCACGATGCCTTCAGTCATCATGCGGACCATGGTCGCCGGCGGGGTAGAGCAAAACGATATTTTAGAACCAAGAAAAAATTTGGCATGACTTTCCCTAAAAATAGGACCAAAAAGAATGTTTAATGCCAAAATTCTCGCCGAAACGGAAATGAATCAACATTCCAGCAAAATATTGGCAACTATCGAATTTCAAATACCGGTACACCTCCAAACACAAACACATATGCAACACCACAAACATATGCAACACCACGAACATACATAGATCTAGCTAGGCCATAAAAAGTGCATGTGCACATTGTTGTAGGGAGAACAACATAAATATAGCTTCCCCCCTTACTTACCTATCAAAACAAGGTAATTTAACCACTTAAATTGAATGAATCTATGGTGGAAATGAGGTGAAAAAGAGGAGGCACCCGAGACAATGAGGAGGTGGAGAGAATGAAGTGGGGAGAAAGTGAGTGTGGGTAGGAGAGGCTGTCCAAAATATCTTGTTGCTGCCCACTTACTAATGGCGCACCAACTCTAAATGCGCCATTAGTAATCCAGGTTACTAATGGCGCACCTCCTGGTGGTGTGCCATTAGTAGTTTTGCAAAAAAAAATACTAATGGCCCACTGTCCCACAGTGCGCCATTACTAGTTTAAACTAGTAATGGCGCACGGTGGAACAGTGTGCATTAGTAGTTTTGCAAAAAAGGTAATAAAAAATATAATAAAAAAAACAATATTAGTGGCGCACTTTCCGGCAGGTGCGCCATTACTAGTTACAACTAGTAATGGCGCACTGTGTCTGGATGCGCCATTAGTATGTTTGGACAGGCGCACTAGTTAAAAAAATTTGATACTAATGGCGCACCCGGGGCCAGGTGCGCCATTAGTAGTTTCAACTCTAATGGCGTATCAGAAGGTGGTGCGCCATTAGTATATACTAATGGCGCACCGCTTGTCTGGTGCGCCATTAGTGTCAATCCCATCTATAGCCCTTTTTCTAGTAGTGCCGCCAGCACGGCGAAGGCGCTGCTCCAGAGCTTCCCTGGTGACCAGTATGGCGGAGGCGCTGCGGGAGGGGTTGCGGCTGCGCACGCGTGGACGATATGCGATGGTGAAGATCTAGGCAGGGACCCAGACTCAGGTCGTGTGGTGGCTATTTTATGGGATCGGAGCGGCCATAGCGCGCTACGAGATCGTTCGTTTCTCACTATTGGAATTTTCGTATACGCCGGGTGTCGACATCTTCGCCGAGAGCCAAAACATGGGCACTCAGCAAAGTAAGTAACGTCGAGAGACGCACTCGGCAAAGGGAATAAATAGGCAAACACATGATAATGCCGACAGCATTGCTCGGCAAACAGGCTATACTCGGCAAAGGCACTATTTACCGAGGGCCATCTGGTCACACACGGCAAAGTTTTGCCACGTGGCACATTCGGTAGCAACTAGGCATGGTCACAGTTGTAACTCTTTGCCGAGAGTGGCTCTAGGCAAATATTTAGTCCCACCTCACCTACCAACTAGCAAAAAGACATGTTTAAATAGTTCAATAGTCCAACGACATTAAGCTTCGGTCTTCATTGGTAAACTTGAGTTCAGTTGTACCCTAACATTAAGCATTTTAGGGAACTCTGAATATCTATCCGATTATTGGCAAGATGAGATATATTTGTTTTCTTTTTCAGGAATTTTTTGTTTCCAACTATTAGTGCATACTAGAAGCATACTGCATTCAACTCTGAATAACTGCACCAAGTGTGGATGATGAGTTCAGTGACACTAAAAGCCTGACATTTAGCACTTTCAGTCAATAGCTGCAACCGCAGAAGAAGTAGAGTATGAAATAGATAGCCAAGAATATGTGTAATATTGTATAGTACATGCATAGAGTTTCATTGGTAATGGGTTTCAGTGACACAGAGCAGCAAAGAATAAAGTTGAGGTCCGTTGTACCCTAACTTCAGTTTCAATTTCAGTGACAAATTGCAGCAAGTAGGGGGCTCTGGATATGTGATACAGAGATGCAAGATCAGGTATCTGTTTTCCTTGTTTACATTAAGGTATTGTTTGTTTCCACAAATATATTGTTAGCAATGTGCTTCCCTACAAACATTACTAGTACAAACATTAGTCTCTGCGGAGTTTAAACTCTAAATAACTGCAGCAAATGCAAATGATGAGTTCAGTGACTAGGACAGGCGTAGGAATCAGCTTCACTGACACAAGCCTGACATTTAGCATTTTCAATCTGTCTGAATGTTCAGACTTTTTGTACAGACTTGAAAGAGGCGCGTACTTGTCTTGACGTTTGGGCGAACCCTCGAACTTGAAGAAGAAGCAAGGTTTGATTTGGAACCCCGGTTTCATACCTTTA
Source organism: Triticum urartu (assembly GCF_003073215.2). NCBI lineage: Eukaryota > Viridiplantae > Streptophyta > Magnoliopsida > Poales > Poaceae > Triticum > Triticum urartu. Next base: position 11,978,906 of record NC_053022.1, on the reverse strand, counting down.
GGAAATTCGGTGAAACCAGATGCAAAATACTCGAACAAGAAGCGAGGTTCCAAGCCAGTTGCAGAGAAAAAAGGGGGGAAACAAACTCGAAGAGATTTGTTCAAGAAGAAGGAGATGCTTACTCATGACTCCGCAATGGTAGCAGGGTCCCTCCTTCTTCACCGTGACTCCGCAATTGTCACCGCCGACCCATTTTCGCCCTGGCGGCCGGTCTGCCGTGATTTTTCAAACATAATTCAAACAAAATACAAACATTTTATATAGTTTCACAACAAAAAAATATATCATAGTTCACAAGCCAAATAAATATATCATAGTTTACTAGCCAAATAAAAAGTTAACTATCTTAAATACATTTTAAACAAGATACATCTATTGGTTGCCAACGTGAGCCCACATATGCTCAACCAAATCATTTTGCAGTTGAATGTGAATTTCCCGATCACGCATTTGATGACAAAATTGGGTGAACTATGCAAACATTGCCGCTCCTCCATGCTTAGGCAAAAAATTGTCACCTTGAAAATGAAACCCTTGGTCATAGATACATTCTGGGTGCTCATCCTCTACATTCAAATTGTGCATGATCACACAAGCAGTCATCATCTCCCACAACTTCTTGGTGCTCCAATTGGAGGATGGTTGTCTTTGTTACAGGAGATGCATCTAAGTGGCGTAGATCTAAGGAATGCACAACGCCATCGTCCAGCCTCTGCACGACGGCATGATGGGTAGGCATTGTAGCAGATAACTGTTGGCATCACGTATGGCAGATGGCTAACATGTTTAGCATTTTACAACAGATATCACCTGGCAGGCAGGACCAGTGGGCGTGTAGATAATGGAACATTTTGTAAAAAATGCAAGTAACATTTTTTATAACCATGACCATTTTTTGTTCACTAGTAAGAACATTTTTTAAATGTCATGATTTTTTTATAAATGAATACTTATTTTAATACATCATGAAGGATTTCATTAGCTGTGGAAACACGTGTTCAAACTTCATGAACAAATGTGCAGATGCACATTGGACATTTTTACTAAAAAGTCTAAGTAGTTTTTGTTACACACTACTGGAATCAGCTACTTTGCCATCTGCCAGCTCTTTGCCGTCAGCTAGCGGACGGCAAAGAAAACACGTGGTGACATGGCTCAGTAACGGCCGACTTTTCAATCTGAGCTATCGTAGTTGTATCAGAAGGAACCTGGCTTACTGGAATGCTCCCCTTCACTCACCCCCACCAGCCGCCTCATGCTATCCAATCCTTCATGAACAATTTTTTTAAAATAGTATGAAATGTTTTTTACATTTCATTAACACTTTTTAATTTTTTCATGAATAATATTTAAATTGTGAAAAATCCCGCCCCCGCCCCTCCCGCCCGGCGCCGCCCCCGCCGCCGCCGCCGGCCATCCCACTGCCCCGGAGCCCCGTCGCCCCCTGCTCCGGTGAGTTTTTTTTTCTGTTTTTCTTTTTTTTGCTGTTTAATTCTTGTTTAATTGTTAGTGTTAGTGTTAGTGTTAGATTTAGTGTTAGAAAAGAAGAAAATTTAGTGTTAGTGTTAGAAAAAAGAATATGTAGAAGAAAAGAAGAAGAAGTGGAAAAAAGATGAAAAAGAAGAAAAGAAAAGAAGTAGAAAAAAGATGAAAAAGAAGAAGAAAAGAAGTAGAAGAAGTAGAAGAAGTAGAAGAAGAAGAATAGAAGAAAAGAAAAGAAGTAAAAGAAGTAGAAAAAAGATGAAAAAAGAAGAAGAAGAAGAAAGGAAAGAAGAAGAAAGGAAAGAAGAAGAAGAAGAAGAAAGGAAAGAAGAAGAAAAAAGAAGAAGAAGAGAAGGAAAGAAGAAGAAGGATAGAAGGAAACACCCCGACCACTGACCCCGACACCCCGACCCCGACACCACACCCCGACACCTGACCCCGACACCCTGACCCCGACACCCCGACCCGAACACCACACCCCGACACACAGACCACGACACCACACCCCGACACCCCGACCCCGACACGACACCCTAACCCCGAAACAGCACCCCGACACCGACATGACACCCCGACCCCCTAAACCTCCCGAAAAGGTGCTCTTTGGCCTTCCAAAGGCCGACGGGGTTATATATTTGTGAATTATTAGTTAGGTCATATATTTTTTGATTTTGTTATGAAAAACATCATATATAATTGTGTTGATCGGGTAGATTTAAATGTGCAGTTGTTTCATCGCTGCGAGGTTTGGTGTTCGATGACCGCGCCGTGCGTTTGACGAGCTCTGCCCCTTCGTTCGTGGGTGAGCACAAATGACATGTCCTTCTCCCCATTAATTATTTGCACAAATGACATGAAATTTGGTAGCTAGCTATATATGTGTCTTGAATCATCAGTATGCGTAACCAATATGTGTCTCCCGTTCGAAAGCGTCATAGTTATAAATATGCATGCATTTGCATATTTATAACCTTGATTCTTTCGAATTGTCCAACGCTATCCACGGACAGCCCGAGTATGTGTAGATTGGGTTCGTTTTCCCATATGCTTTGCTCCGGATCCGACGCATAAATTTCGTCAGTGCCTCCCCTGTTGTTCTCCGGGTACACATCCTCTCTGTTTATTGCAGAGACGTGTATCAGGAGAACAGCGGGGAGGTGCTGCCGAAATTTTGCGTTGGATCCGGAGCATAGCATATGGGAAAATGAACCCAATCTACACATACTCGGGTGGGATTAGGACCTATCATTACCTATTAGAGTGTAGGTTGCATGGACTAAATAAAATTGACAAAGTAGATCAACTGATGAATATATACATGGTGAATTATATATATAATTGTTGTGTGTCCAGTAGCTCTGAAAGTCAAGATGAGTGATCGTGCGTGGATGTATACCGGTCACACTGGTCAGAACAAATGGAGCGCTGAATGGTTCACAAAAACCAAGGGGTTTGTGCAAGCCGCATTTGCAAATGGACAGAGGAAAACTTGGTGCCCCTGTTTCCGATGCGGCAATTGGGAAAAGAGGACAGAGGCGGAAATGGGTAAACACTTGCAGAAGAATCGTTTTACGCCCGATTATATGGTGTGGACATTTCATGGTGAGTCTGCCCAACGTGACCGAGCTGAGGTGGATCATCGTCGCACCGACGAGCATGGTACCGGGATGGAAAACATGGTGCAAGACTATGATGATGCTCGGGATTCGGACGAGGAGATGGAGGAATCTGCAAAGGCCTTCAATGAAATGTTGGAGTCTTCAAAACGTCCGCTCCACGAGCACATTGAGCTTTGTCAGTTGGATGCCATCTCACAAGTAATGGCTTTGAAGGCTCAGTTCAACTTGGGCAGAGAATGCTATGACGCAATTATGACAGTATTTGGACGCTTTCTACCCAAAGCCCATGTAATGCCTGCAAACCTGTACCAGTCGGACAAAATCCTCCGTGCACTGAAGATGCCCTATGAGAAGATACATGCCTGTGAGAAAGGATGTGCCTTATTTAGGCTTGACTATGCGGACTTGAACTATTGTCCCATTTGCAAGTGTTCCAGGTATATTGTGGTAGACAACGGTATGGGTGAGAAGACACAGACCAAAATCCCTGTTAGTGTTCTTCGGTATATGCCAATCGTACCAAGGCTTCAACGTCTTTTCATGGTCGAAGAGACGGCCAGACAGATGACATGGCACAAAACAGGCAAAAGAACCGAACTAGATGCAGATGGGAAACTGATGATGGTACACACATCGGATGGTGTTGCGTGGAAAAGGTTTGATGAATTACATGCTGACAAAGCGGCAGATCCGAGGCATCCTCGAGTCGGCATCAGCACCGATGGGTTCAGTGCGTTTGGTATGATGGCAACCCAATACAGTTGTTGGCCCGTATTTGTCTTTCCACTCAATCTCCCCCCGGACAGATTATGCAAAGAAAGAACATTTTCCTGACGTTGATAATTCCAGGGCCCAACTATCCGGGGAAAAATATGAATGTGTACATGCAGCCGCTTAAGGACGAATTGCAAGAAGCCTGGGATAATGGGTTCAAGACATACGACGCCTATAGAAAACGAAACTTCATAATGCGTGTCTGGTACATGTAATCGACGCATGACTTGCCGGCGTATGCGCTATTCGTTGGCTAGTGTATGCATGGAAGGTTCCCGTGCCCCACATGCAAGGGAGCTCTTGAGTTTCGTTGGCTTCAGGCCGGTCGCAAGTTTTCTTGCTTCGACATGCATAGACAGTTCCTGGATCCTCGCCATAAGTTCAGAAAAGACAAGAAGAACTTCATCAGGGGTAGAGTTGTCAAAAACTCTGCACCACCTGCATTGACAGGCCAACAGACCCTGGATCAGTTAAACGCTCTCGAGCCAGATCCACAACGTCTAGGGTACTTCAAGGGGTATAATACTAAGAACGCGTGGACTCACAAAACAAGCTTATGGGATCCGCCTTACTTCAAAGACCTCCTTTGCCCACACAACATCGACGTGATGCACACTGAGAAGAATATCGCCGAGGCACTTTTTGGTACATTGTTCGGCATAGATGGGAAGTCAAAGGATAATACTAAGGCTAGGGTCGATCTGGAGGCGCTATGTGATAGGCCGTTACAAAACATGAAAGAACCGAAAGGAAAGCAGAACTGGACGAAGCCAAAGGCATGGTTCAATCTTGGAAGGCCAGCTATGAGGGAAATTCTCTTGTGGGTGCAACAGCAGTTGATGTTCCCCGATGGGTATGCTACGAATCTAAAGAGGGGAGCGAATCTTGATAAACTGAAGATATTTGGTCTCAAGAGTCATGATTGGCACATATGGATTGAGCGGGTAATGCCGGTGATGTTGCGTGGCTTCATCCCTGAGGATGAATGGCTAGTACTGGCAGAACTCAGCTATTTCTTCCGTGTTCTTTGTGGGAAAGAACTATCGCCTGGCATGCTAGAAGAAATGGAAGAGTTCGCGCCGGAGTTGATCTGCAAGTTAGAGAAGATCTTTCCACCGGGCTTCTTTAATCCAATGCAGCATTTGATTTTGCATCTCCCAATCGAGGCAAGATTGGGGGGCCCGTGCAAAATCGTTGGTGCTACCCAACTGAGAGGATGCAGAAGACGCTTCGAGAAAAATGTAAAAATAAACGTAGAATTGAAGCATCGATGGCTGAGGCATTCATCACAGAGGAGGCGGCAAACTTCGTAACAGCGCACTACGAAGCCAAAAATCGTCATTTGCATAATCCGAAGCCTCGGTACAATGCTGACGAGCCTAAAAAGGGTGGATCCAACCTCAGCCTATTCAAAGGGAATCTCGCACCAGCTAGTGTTTCACATCCAGTATCTTTGGATAACGAAGAATGGCGGACCATTTCATTGTATATCTTCAACAACCTGATAGAAGTGCGGCCGTACATCGAGTAAGTTCTCGGTACATTGTTTCACAAGTTCTATTTCCTTTGAACTACTCTTATTCCTGGATATGTCATACAGTCGATATGTCGCCATATTCTCATATCGAGCGGAGATCCAAAAGGATTCCGTCGAAGAGTATGAGCTTCTCGCAAAGCAAGGAGGTGGCTATCCCGGTTTCATCTCTTGGTTCAAACAAACGGTAATTTCTATTAGACAATTTCATTTCATTCGCTAATTTGTGCATAATGCAACAATCCTTTCATATTAAACTTCTAGGCTAATTCAGAGTCTATGGACGCCGAATTGAGACAAGTCGCTACTGGTTTTGACTATAAGGTTCGTTCATTTGACAAGTACGACATCAACGGGTATCGCTTTCGTACCTATGGCAAAGAGCTATCTATGGCCGACCGAAAGTCTACAAATTGTTGTGTATCTGCTATCGGCGAAGGAGGTACCAAGTAGTATGGGAGAGTTGAAGCAATTTATGAACTTCTGTTCTATGGTGAAAACCCACCGAATGTCGTAGTCTTCAAATGTTATTGGTTTCAGCCGAAGGAGACTAGAAAGACTCATGAACATATAGGGCTAGTTGAAATCAACCAAAGCACTCATTTAGATGTTCCTGATGTCTATATTATGGCTCAACAGGCGACCCAAGTATTCTATCTACCGTGGGCCTGCCAAACTAATCCAAATCTGAAAGGTTGGGATGTTGTTTATGAAGTGCCGCCACGTGCTAGACTTTCTCCCCCAAAGGAAGAGGATTATGAACCTCACATTAACCCAGACACATATGAAGGAGAATTCTTCCAAGAGACACGTCTTTCCAAAAAGCGTTTCAAGAACCGCTATACTTCACCCAAAACATTGAAGTAGACAGCAACAATGAATCCGACATCACCCCAGAGGAGGAACAAGAAGAGCCGGAACAAGAAGAGGTTACTGCTGCGGATGACCTGTCAATGCTTGACCGATTACGTCAAGATGGCCTTGCACATGTTGATGCCAATGAACCCTATGAGCCCATCATTGCTTATAGTGATGATGATGATTATGCATTTATTGATGATACTGATCGAGATTATTAGTAGTGCCAGGTATTCAATTTTTTTATGTTGTACTTGATGATGATACACTTAAGTGATATACATATTATTATTCATGTCGGTACTTTTTTTATGTTGTACTAATTTCGTTTATTCTTTGTCATGGCAGGTGTTGAAAGATGGTGGGCGCTGGTCGGGAGCGCGCCGAGGCCCCTTCTTCGTCGGCGCGTGGTGCGAGGTCTTCCATTCCACACGCACCTCTCCGCCGAGCGTTGCTGGACAGTATGGCGACACCGCCGGGCCCTTCTTCATCGACCGCGGTGCCCAGCAGGGGACAAGGTAAGAAGAAGAGAGGAGGTGGAGCACGTGGTCGCGGGAGAGGAGGTAGGGTGACTCTTACGGTGCTTTCCTCGCCACCGCCCCCAGCTGTTTCACCCGAGCACGTGACTGCTAGGGTGGACTCGTCTGAGGAGGAGGCTGCACGGACTCCGGTCCACGAGCCTCCGTTCCACGAGCCTCCGGTCCACGAGTCTTCGGCCCACGAGCCTCGGGTCGACGGGCCTTCGGCCCACGAGACCCCGGAGGAGCACACGTCTGGATGGGGTACCTGGCCGGGTCAGCCTGAGCATGGCGGGGAGCCGAGTGGCCATGCTGATGATGGCGGGGAGCCGACTAATGAGGAGGGGGATGAGGGGGGCAACGTCTACCAGCGTGGTGCTACACGGCTCCTGTCCAGGCCGGTGACCCGCGAGCAGAGGTGGTTGATTTTCCCTGATGGGGACAAGTACGTAAGTGCATTTAATATTTTTGTACCTTCTGCATTCACGTTTCTTCAAATAACTAATGCGTTGGCCTTGTCATGCTGCAGGGGTTGGGACCACCATCATAGTGTCCGCCGGCCCAACTCCGTCCTTGGAGTTCTTTGCCGGCAAAACTTCCCGGGGTTTGTCACGTTGCCTGGTGAGGGTCGGCTTCCAGAGCTTGGATTGAGCTGGGAGCACTACGTGGCTGCCCCGGCCCCGTAGGATGAGATTATCGACGGTGTCGTGTGCGACACAAGGGCAGACATGGTGATCAGAAAGTTCTGGGTAATTTCTCCTTTACACATTTAAAAATCTTCAACTAGCTAGTTATTAATTGTACTAATCAATATTGTCTCATTTGATTGCAGACATTCTACAGGTGTGAGGAGGGATACGAGGAGGACGCGGCACATGTTATCGAGAACGTCTGCAAGCGCCTACTCCAGAACTTACGGCACGAGGCTCGGGTGCAGGCTGTTCGAGACTACTACGCCTTGCGTGGTATCAAGAAGACCAAGCCGGCGTGCCGCGATAAGTTCCTGAGTAAGGAGCAGTACATGAAGGTAATTCTTAAGGCCTTCTCTACTTAAGTTCCTTCATTTAGTAATTCTTAGCCGTAGCGCTCAAGTTTCTATTTGCTAACTTAGGCGCCTCCGAGATGGTGTGCGGATCGGATGGATTGTTGGGAGGTGTTGGTCGATGAGTGGTGCTCAAAACAATGGCTAGCCCTCCACAACGAGGCCAAGGACAAACGTGCCCAAATGGAAGGTGTGCCACACCATCAAGGAAGCTCCAACTTATATCAGTTCGGGCGCAACTGGGTATGTGGTTTGCTTCATGATTCATGCAATTCATTCATCATGCTAGCTTGAGCCCTTTAATTACTAATTTTCATTGTTTCTCTCTTTCAGGCACGCTACAATAAGGCGGATAAGGTGCCAGAGGTGTACGACCTGTATGCCATGGCCCACACTGCCTCTTTCAAGAAAGTCAAGGCTTTCTCTCAGTCTGACCTCGATGATGCAAACAACTTCACGAACATCTCCTCCCACAACAAGCTCGTGAGATATAGAGATGAGGGGAAGGCGAGGAAAGGGGAGGACTTTAACCCGAGCCAGGGTCCCATTAATCCAGAGCTGGTGATGATATCTAGTGGCGGGGGGTCCCATGGCTCCATAGCCATTGGAGATGGACTTATCTGCTGTCCTAGCACTCTCCCGGAGATCAAGGCGCACCAGTCGAGCTCTGCTCCTGAGATAAGGCCTCGTGAACGGCCAGTGCAACTCGCCATCAAGGTTAGTGATACGTACTCAGTTATCTTTCTCCATTACATTTTGTGCGCTTCCATCAATGATTACAAATGGTCATGTGAGTGGTGTTGCAGGCTGCTATACAGAGTGAGAGAGATAGAACGGAGAAACTTCTGGCGGAGGCGGCGGAGAGGCAGTGGGAGTTGGAGGAGAGGACGACAAAGATGATGGAGGAGGAGAGGGCACGGAATGACATGCAGGCAAGGGCCATGTACGAGCACCTTGTGGTAAGTTTCTTCTGCAGATTAGCCAAAACATTCATGTAGTGTTTGTCTCATTACTAACTAGTATGACTGAGTCGTCAAAACCAAATGTGCAGTCTGTGTACGAGAAGACAGGTCAGACCGCTCCGCCGATGCCTGTGATTGCTCCTGGGACCACGGTGAGTTTTATTTGAATGGACATTACTTGCTAGTCTTAACATTTGAGTGTCATCATGCTAACAAGACATTGGAAATGATCTTTGGTGCAGCGTAACTCCAGACAAGCATCGCACGATCCTTCTCCAGCTACCGACACGAGCCACCCCGCTCCTACACCTCCTGGATCTTGGTAAGTTTATCTAGTGTTTTGCTTAACACATGCATAAAGACCTAGACTTAGCTTTATTTCCTCCAATGCTTACCATAATGACCTAGACTTAATAAGCTTACTGACCTCCAAAACCATCCATTTTACCTAAGTTAGCTCTAAAACGATCTGTACTTAGCTTACTTATGTCAAAAATTGCATAATTAGCTTAGTTAGCTCATAGACGATCCATTTTACCTAAGTTAGCTCGAAAATGACCCATTTTACCCAGGTTAGCTTATAAATGATCCAGTTCATCCAAGTTAGCTCAAAAATGACCCATTTTACCTAGATTAGCTCCTAAATGATCCATTTTACCTACGTTACCTTTAAAATGACCCATTTCACCTAGGTTAACTCCAAAATGACCCATCTTACCTAGGTTATCTCATAAACGATCCATTTCAACTAATTTAGCTCATAAACGATCCATTTCACCAAGTTAGCTAAAAAACGATCCATTTCACCTAAATTAGCTCTTAAATGATCCATTTCACCTAAGTTAGCTCAAAAAGATCCATTTCAACTAAATTAGCTCATAAATGATCCATTTCACCTAAGTTAGCTCAAAAACGATCCATTTCAACTAAGTTAGCTCATAAATGATCCATTTCACCTAAGTTAGCTAAAAAACGATCCATTTCACCTTAGTTACCTCAAAAACGATCCATTTGACCTTAGTTAGCTCATAAACGACCCATTTCAACTAAGTTAGCTCATAAATGATCCATTTCACCTTAGCTAGCTCATAAACGACCCATTTCAACTTAGTTAGCTCATACATGATCCATTTCACGTAAGTTAGCTCATAAATGACATACTCTTCTTGTTCTAGTCTTCTTCTTGTTCTACTCTTGTTGTTCTAGTCTTCTTCTTGTTCTAGTCTTCTTCTTGTTCTACTCTTCTTCTTGTTCTACTCTTCTTGTTCTAACTTTCTTATTTTTCATTTTGCAGATTTCATTCACTTGACGAAAGCTTGCATAGATGGAGTGCTCCTTATCCCTTTCTCTGTTTCTTTTGTATCGTTGAACTATGCATGTATCGTTGGATGAAACTATTGTAATATATACGGTTGGATGCCTCTATGTTGAACTAGTTATGTATGATGGAACTATGCATGTAATATATATGGTTGGATGATGAAGTTATGTGTTGGATATCTTATATGTTTGCTCTGTAATGGCCTTTTGAAATATATCTATATATGTCATATATATTTGTGATGAAAATTGTTGGATTTAATAAAAAACAGATAAAAGAGCCAATATGCAGGCTCTTTGCCGTCAGCCACCGACGGCAACGGGCTCTTTGCCGTCTGCCGCGGACGGCAAAGAAGACACGTGGCATCCAGCTATGCTTCCTGGGAGCTGACCCATTTGGTCAGTTTGCCTACAGTGGCAGACGGCAAAGACTTTGCCATCAGTGGCAGACGGCAAAGAACCTGCCATGTAGTGACGTGTAGATGACATCATACGGCAGACGGCAAAGACACTAGAAATTTTGCCGTCAGCGGCGGACGGCAAAGGCCTGCCGTTAGCCACTTAACGGACTGACAGCGCAATTATTGCCGTCCGCTCTCTTTGCCGTCCGCCGCAGACGGCAAAGGGCCTTTGACGTCAGCCGCCAGGAAGCAGATGGCAAAGTAGCTGTTTACCGTAGCGTACTTTGCCGGAGCCTTTTGCCGTCCGCGGCTGACGGCAAAGGCCTTTGCCGTCCGCTGTTCATGCCTTTGCCGTCTGCCGTGGCAGACGGCAAAATAGCTGATTCCTGTAGTGACATTACTAAAAGTGGTTATATTATAATAAAAAATGTTCATTGTGCATATAAAAATGATCATCATGCTTTTAAAAAATTGTTCATCGTGTAATATAAAAATCTGTTGGTGCCCCAGGTGCTTTCCACATCATCGAATAAGCATGGACAATGTTGTTGGATAAAAGCATTTGGGTGTTGTATGACCCGATGAAGAAATTAGTTACAAAGGAGAAGATGACATCTTGATCAAGCAAGTCAAGTGCAACTGCTGGTGCCTAACATGGTGCTCTGAGGGCAAGGAAAAACAAGCATAATGGCTGGTTAGCAACACCTGCGGTGCAACCTCCTACTCGCGTCAACCTAACAAAGACAATTCCTCAAGCTCAAATGCTGATTTTTTTTGACTTAGAAGGCTAAGAGCGGTTTGAATGAGAAGCTAAAGAAGAAGATAAGTAAATAAGTCAAAGTAAAGAGCGTTGATGATGTGAATGTTTCTAGTAGTAACAAAGATGTTGAAAATGAAGATGATCACCCATCAACTTATATTGTTATTGACCTTAATTTAATGATTTTTATAAATATCATGTCGATAATCCTTTCTAGAGTAGTCGAGTTTAGGCTTCAAATGGCGACAACACGGTATGCATCACTATTATGTGTTTACTAAGAAATGTATTTTCGCGTCTCAATTTAAGCTCAGATTAATCTTTTTGAATGGCTCTAGGTCAAGCAATGAAAGTGGGTTTTTCGATAGGGTTTCATCTGGTCAAAGAAATATGTTAGGAAGGAACAAGTACTTACATGGGCCAGCAACCATTATAAAGATCCGCTACTCAAGCAGATCCATCGGGGATCTATCAGAAGAAACCTGGCTCCTCATCAGTTTCGCCCATCGTATCATGCCATCCCATCTTTCCTGAATATTTTTTTAAAACTATGGGAAATTTTTTACATTTCATTAAGACTTCTATAAATTGCCCTGAATAATTTTAAAGTTATGAAAATTTATTGTTAAATGGTAAGTATGTCTTTTAAAATGTCATGAAGCTTGTATAAATCCACGAACATTTTTTATTTGTTATCAACATTTGATGAACTTTTTTAAAATCTATGGAACACTTTTAAAATCGTTGCCATTTACTTTTTAATGGTCAGAACATTTTTTTATGTCAAGAATAGTTTTTCTAGATGAATTCACATTTTTAATATATCATCAATATTTTCATTAGATATGGAAACAGTTGTTTAAACTGCATGAAGATATGTGCAGATACTGCATCATTGTTATGTGTTTATAAAGAAATGTATTTCCATGCCTCCATTTAACCACGGAATAAGATTTCTAAATGGCCCAAGGTTGAGTAATGAAGTTGGGTTGTCCGATTTTGTTTCATCTGGTTTAAGTAAGACAAAACAAAGAAACATGTGGTGACATGGCTCAGTAACGGCTGACTTTTCAATTTGATCTATCATAGTAGGAACCTGGCTTACTGGAATGCACCCCTTCAGTCACCCCCCACCAGTCGCCTCATGCTATCCAATCATTCATGAACAATTTTTTTAAAATAGTATGAAATGTTTTTTACATTTCATTAACACTTCATGAATAATATTTAAATTGTGAAAAATTTATCGGTAAATGGTAAGAACACCTTTGAAAATGTCATCAAGCTTTTATAATCTATGAACATTTTTACATGTTTTCAACATTTGATTAACCTTCTTTCAAAAATATAAGGAACACTTTTGAAAATTGTGATCATTTCTTATTGAATGGTATGATCATGTTTTAATCTTGAGGATTTTTGTAGTTTCATAAAAAAATTAAATCACGAACATTCTCATTAGATGTGGAAACACTTATTTAAACTAAGTGAACAAATGTGTAGATACACATTGGACATTTTTTGTAAAAATTTCTAAGTAGGGTGTCTTACATTTCTAAAATTTGTCATATTGTATTAAAAATGTTCGTTGTGTATATAAAAAATATTCATCATGTTTTCTAAAAGTGTTCGTCGTGTAATAGAGTTGTATTATATAAATCAAAGCACTGTTTCCCATATAAAAATCATACCAAAGTTTTATTATCAATGGACTCTGTCAGTGTCAAAACCGGCAGATCTCGGGTAGGGGGTCCCGAACTGTGCGTCTAGGCGGATGGTAACAGGAGACAAGGGACACGATGTTTTCACCCAGGTTCGGGCCCTCTCGATGGAGGTAAAACCCTACTCCTGCTTGATTAATATTAATGATATGGGTAGTAGAAGAGTAGATCTACCACGAGATCAAGGAGGCTAAACCCTAGAAGCTAGCCTATGATATGATTGTTGTTCTGTCCTACGGACTAAAACCCTCCGGTTTATATAGACACCGGAGAGGGCTAGGGTTACACAGAGTCGGTTACAATGGTAGGAGATGTACATATCCGTATCGCCAAGCTTGCCTTCCACGCCAAGGAAAGTCCCTTCCGGACACGGGACGAAGTCTTCAATCTTGTATCTTCATAGTCCAGGAGTCCGGCCGAAGGTATAGTTCGGCTATCCGGACACCCCCTAATCCAGGACTCCCTCAGTAGCCCCCAAACCAGGCTTCAATGACGACGAGTCCGGCGCGCAAGTTGTCTTCGGCATTGCAAGGCGGGTTCTCCTTCAAATTCCGTGTACCTGTTGAATAATGTCCGGCTTCTTGCAAATGTAGCGCTCCTTGGCTTCTACGCCCAATAATGGCCGCCTTCCACGTGTCGAACGAATACGAAAAGTCAGGGTGTTTTTACATTTACACCCCTAGCCGCGTAAATGAGCTGCCTATTTAAAGGGACGGGGATTTAGATCCAAACCACACCTTCTCCCCTCCACGTGTATTCATCAGAGCATATCCGACAGAGGTCCATTCTATCATGGCCGGCCGCCGCAGCTCCTCCTCTCGTCCTTCCAGCCCTCAGCCTGGAGATTGGGAGAGATGCTCCATCCCGCACAGCGAGCTAGTGACGCTCCAGACCAAGGGATTTCTCCCCCCGGCCTATATGGTCCCGGTTCGAGCCGGACTTGCCACCTATAATGGCGGAGAGCAAGCGGAGAGCGCCCCCAATCCCTCCAAAGGAGAGTGGGTATGCCTTGTCCCTTATTTGATAAGAGGGCTCGGATTTCCAATTCATCTGTTTCTCCGGGGGCTACTGGAGTTCTATGGCCTCCAGCTGCACAACCTCACGCCTGCCTCCATATTGCATATCGCGGGCTTCGTAGCCCTTTGCAAGCTGTTTTTGGGCTGCAGGGCTCATTTCGCGCTGTGGAAAAGGCTATTCTGCCTTGTGCCCCGTTCTCAGAAGGGGTCAATATATCAAGTGGGCGGAGCCGAAGTGTGGCGCATCGCCAGGACCGGATATCTATCCGGAACCCCAAAGAAGGCGTCTGAGGACTGGCCTTCGGAATGGTTTTATATCGAAGATGTCCCGCTGCCGGATCCTGTCCGGATTGTCCTTCCTGAGTTCGACAGTACTCCCCTAAAGAAGCGCCTAAGCTGGCGTCCATGGAGTCCTCAGAGGGAAGTGACAAGGACGTTCTTTACCTGATGGGCGGAATAAGATTGTTAGCTCATTCCGGACTGACCATGATCGGGGTCATGCCTGCATGCATCATGCGGGGGGTGCAGCCGCTTCAGTATAGAGGCCACCCCATGTGGGACTTTAACGGGGAGGACGACGCCACCCGCCACGGCCGTAAGGGGCCGAATTCGGGTGCCGCTCTAATAAAGATGTTGTCCGCTTTGTACAAGGGAGAAGAGGAGGAATTTCTCCGCGTCAACCCGCAGGGTGGATTTTCTATGAACAATCCCCCAAGTTGGGTAAGTGGACACTTTTACTTGCCCATCCGTTCTATATTCCCATTGTTAAATATTTAGTCTAACGACTTCGACGCAGGAACTGCACCATGCTGTTAAAGAAATAAACAACCCTCCTCCACAACACCCGAGGATCCGGGACGGTCCCTCGACCCGGCCTTCCAAGAGGATCCGGACTTATCTGTGGAGGTGATTGATGGGGTGTTTCATCAATTGAGCAAGGACAACGCCTTGGTGGCCATTACAGCCGATTACCCCGGGCTATTCCCCGCCTCACAGGTAACTAAGACCGAAGTCCCAGCACCTTGAAAAGGGATCTATCCTCGCATGATTTCGATTTCGTATAACAACCGTACTTTGTAGGTAGGTCATTGAGATAGGAGGCCGAGCCTGCGGCGACTAGCCAACAAGGGGCGGCAAGGCCCCGCAGGCTGAAAAGAAGTACGGTCCGGACTGAGACGCCAGCGCAAAGGTATAGCGCGCCATCTTATTCCCAGGTGTTATTCCTTCAATGCATATTAACGCTCGTGCTCTCTTCAGGACGAAGAGACCTCACCGGACTATATCCGGAGAGGTTGCCAATCGCGCCTCTACCAGCCAGGCTCCAAAGCCTGGTCCGGAAGCGGAGGCGAACACAAGGCGCGCACCAGACGCTCCTCCGACAGAGGATGCGGATAGGCTGTCTGCCACCAATTCCGAGGTGGAGAGTGCCATGAACCACAAGCGTTGCCGGACAGTTCTTCACGACGCTTGTTTCTCCCAAGAGGCATTGGATGCCTTCGATTCGGGAGATGCGTACCTCCATGCCGCTCAAAATGGTCTAGCCAAAGCCACGGAGCAATATGTAAAAGACATACGGGTAAGAAAATTTGGGTAATTATATATATATATATACCAGTAGCCCCTGAGACTTGAAACAGTTAGAATAGCTGATTTAAGGATCATTTGTTATGCAGGTTCTTACAGAAAAGAATACCCTACTATCCCAGGCGCTGGAAGAGTGCAAATCCCAACTTGAGGCCGCACTAGCCGCGGCAGGGGAGACCAAGGAGACCCCCTCTGGTAGTATACGCTTCGAAAGATAAGTATTTTGCGAAGTGCGGCGTGGGTGCAAATCTGACAAATGAAATTGCAGATGGCGCCGGATTAGATCGGGAAAAGCAACAACTCCTACGCCAGCTGAAGGCTGGTGAGAGCGTGCTGACAAAGGTGAGGCGGGATAAGAACGATCTCCAAGATGCCAACACCAAGCTGGGAGTGGAACTGGAGGATGTTCGTGCCCAGCCGTCGAACTCCGTTAAGGAGAATCAGCGGCTTCGACGCGGCATATTTAGTAAGTGCTTAAACGAACTTTGAAACAAGAGTTCGGCGACGAAGTCGACTAACAGAGTAATGTCTATAGGTATGCTAACAGGTCGTCCTGCAGAGGAAATGCCCGGTTCTACGGGTGACCTTCTTCCCGAGCTTTCACAACTGCATGAGCAAGTTCGGTAGGTGATGCAAGGCGTCGCCCAGGCCTTGTGGCCATCCGTCTCCATGCCCGAAGGCCTTGGAGAGCTTGTAGAGAAGCTCAAGGGAGCGCGGCGGCGCTTCTGATTGTGGAAGATATCGGCCTGCCGTGAAGGCGCCAGGGAGGCCTGGGCCATGGTGAAGACGCGGTACATGAAGGCTGACCCAAACCACATGGCCGAGGTCGGACCTGTGGGGCCCGATGCGAAGGAGATCCCTGTGAGCTTAGTATACGGCCAAGTAGAATTGGCCGCAAAGTATTCCCAACAGGACTGTAAACTAGACAGCCTGTTAGATGGTATTGAAGAGGAATACAATCAGTCAGATTGACTATGTAATTTTAATTGACATGTGTAATGCCTTCTAGCCGGATTGTAGATCGTTTGTCATGGCCAACCTTTTCGCTTCAACCTCGGGACCTGACGGTCCGGAGTGTGTCCGAATACCCTCGCGGTTATATAAGAACCGGGGTATGCATGGAGACCAGGCGTAGGGGTCATTAGTTCTTTAACAGACAAGTGCCCAACTAGTTATGTTATATTACATGGTTAGTAAGAAACATCTTCCAGGGAGAATAGTTCCATTAGGGGTTCCTTTCCCTGGGAGGCATGCCCTAAAGTGCATGTCCGTTCTGCGAAAAGAGACGTAGGAAAAACATCTGGGGGCATATCGATAAATAAGTTTAAAAAAATCATCTTTAGTTCACCGACCGAATATTCCCTTAAGAATGTTAGCTTTCGGCTTCACCCAGTCTGAGGTACACATCCGACTGACCCGGCAGTAACAATCGCAGAGGTGCTCCCTTTACCACCTAGTCGAACAATCGGGAACGTAGGGGTAAGCACAGGAGCCAGGCAACCCAGCTTGGCCAAAACTTAAGTCATATCGATGCATATAATGGTGAATAAAAGGTACATGCGGAAGTGTGACACATGTGTTGGGCATGAAGCCCGTATAAATAAGCTTCTGTTTAAAGAAGCCCCCAGGTTTAATGAGCGCGGATAGCGCGTCACTTGATGAGCCTTTAAAGGCTATAAGAAAAAGGGGGCAGAAGGAGAGAAATGTAAGACAGAAAGTACATAAAAAATGGACAGAGGAAGGAGACGAACACAGAGTCCGGCGCTAGGCATAGAATCTTCGGAGACGGGCTGCGTTCCATTGGTTCGGCTCGAGTCGGTTATCCGATGCATCTCGCAGGCGGTACGCTCCACCAGTCAGGACTTGGTCAATTATGAAGGGACCTTCCCACTTGGGCTTGAGTTCGTCATTTTTCTTGTCCGGCAGGCGTAGAACTAATTCGCCAACGTTGTAAATTTTGGCCCGTACTTCTCTGCTTTGGTATCTTCATGCCTGCTGTTGATAGAATGCGGAACGGGCTTTTGCCATGTCATGCTCCTCCTCCAAGGCGTCCAAAATGTCCTGCCGATCGAGCTCGACTTTTCTTTCTTCGTACATGCGCACTCGAGGTGAGTCATGAATTATGTCGCAGGGCAAAACTGCCTTTGCGCCGTACACCATGAAGAATGGTGTGTATCCGGTGGTGCGATTCGGCCTGGTCCGCAGTCCCTAGAGTACGGAGTCGAGCTCCTCCACCCAGTGCGTATTGGATTCCTTAAGGGACCGCACTAATCTGGGTTTGATGCCGCTCATGATAAGACCATTTGCATGTTCGACCTAGCCGTTAGTTTGTCGGTGATAGATGGAAGCATAATCGAGCTTGATGCCCATGTTTTTGCACCAGAGTTTTACCTCGTCGGCTGTAAAGTTCGTGCCGTTATCAGTGATGATGCTGTGGGGGACGCCGTAACGGTGTACAACCCCGGATATAAAGTCTATCACCAGTCCGGATCCGGCCGTCTTAACAGACTTGGCTTCTATCCATTTGGTGAATTTATCCACCATGACCAGTAAGTATTTTTTCTTGTGGGTTCCGCCTTTAAGGGGTCCAACCATGTCAAGCCCCCAGACCACGAAGGGCCAAGTGATGGGGATAGTGTGGAGGGCGGTGGGTGGCATATGGCTTTGGTTTGCAAAAAGCTGGCAACCGACGCATCGTTGGACTAAGTCCTGAGCGTCTGCCCGGGCCGTCGGCCAATAAAAGCATGTACGGAAGGCCTTGCTTACAAGGGACCGAGCTGCAAAGTGATGACCGCCGAGTCCGGCATGAATTTCAGCCAGAAGGTTCCGCCCTTCCTCTTCGGAGATACACCTTCGAAGGACTCCGGCAGTGCTTTTCTTATAAAGCTCTCCCTCATGGACTTCATAGGCTTTAGATCGCCGCACTATGCAGCGTGCCTCATTTTTGTCCTCAGGGAGTTCCTGCCTAGTAAGGTAGGCGAGGAATGGTTCTGTCCACGGGGCGATGACGGCCATTATTACGTGGGCTGAAGGTGTTATTTCATTGGCAGAGCCTCCGACTATGTCAGAGTGTTCGGTATCGGGCAGTGCGGTTGGGTCCGGTCTGTTATTGTCGGGTTCCCCTCACCATACTACGGATGGCTTGAACAGCCTTTCCAAGAAGATATTGGGGGGACTACATCGCGTTTTGCGCCGATGCGTGCCAGGACATCTGTCGCCTGATTATTTTCCCGGACTATATGGTGAAATTTGAGCCCTTCGAACCGAGCTGACATTTTTAGGAAGGCATTGCGATAAGCTGCCATTTTTGGATCCTTGGCGTCAAAATCTCCATTTATTTGGGATATTGCGAGGTTCGAGTCCCCGCGCACCTCTAGGCGTTGGATGCCCATGGATACTGCCATCCGGAGACCATGTAAAAGGGCCTCATATTTGGCTGCATTGTTCGAGTCTGTGTATATTATCTGGAGTACGTATTGAACTGTGTCTCCTGTGGGGGACGTCAAAACGACGCCAGCCCCTAGACCGGCCAACATTTTGGAGCCATCGAAGTGCATGACCCAGTTTGAATATGTGTCGTACTCTTTAGGGAGTTCGGCCTCCGTCCATTCTCCGACGAAGTCAGCCAAAACTTGCGACTTGATAGCTCGCCGTGGCTTGTAAGTTATGTCGAACGGGAGGAGCTCACACTAGTAGAAAAAGGGTCAAACGTGAAGCACATTAGTGCCGGTTTGTATTTGAGCCGGCACTAATGTATACATTAGTGCCGGTTCCAACGGCTAGCCGGGCCGCTTTCATTAGTACCTATTCGTGGCGAACCTTTAGCACCGGTTCATGCCACGAACCGGTACTAATGAGAGTGGTGGTTGGATGTTGTCAGACTGGGGCCCCTCCAGCCCCTTTAGTACCGGTTCTTGGCACGAACCGGTACTAAAGGTTGTCCTACATAAACCCTTCGTCCACCCGAGCTCGCTCTGTTCTTCCCCTTTCCCCTCTCCTTTCTCTGTTCTTCCCCTCTTCCTCTCGAGCTCATCACACATTTTGCCCAAAATTTGTCAACATTTGAAGGCCCCCATCCATTCAAATGATCACAAAGGTTAGCAACTTTGTCCTTTCATCTCTCATTGCTAGATTAGCTCTTACAATGCTTTATATAGTGATTAATTTGCGAGTTTAGTAATTTGGGAGGATATATATATGTGCTAGTATTTGATTTATATGCAATTTTTTCTAGGAGGTATGTGAACCGGAAATTCCAACTGACCCTATTGTCGAGAGGTTAAATTTAGTTGAAAGAGAAAACGAGTACTTGAAAGAAAAATTGAAAAGAATTGAGGGGGAGAAGATGGAATTGGTGTTGCATGTTGCCAATGTCGTCGATGATCACAAGATCAAGATGGAGAAAATGCGCTTGAAGATTAGAAAGATTAGAAAATATGCCATCGATAGTGAGGCTTGGTATCATTATGCTGTTGGATCCATTGTTACCTTAGTTGCGATCTTGATCGCATTTGTTGTTGCATTTAAATGCTTTAGCTAGAGAGTTATTTGTTTGTTGCATTTAAGTGTTGTATGAACTTTATGTATGAACTTCTATTAATTTGGTCTGTTCGGTGTTGTGTAATGAAGATGAGCCGGCAATGGATGTACGATGACTGATGCTCTCCCCAGTTCGCTGAGGGCGTGCATACTTTTCTGCTTGCGACTGAGGCAAACAAGTGGGTGGATGGTTTTATGCCTTGTCCATGTGCTGGCTGTAAGAATGGTCACAATTACTCTACATCAAGAACCATTCACGTCCACCTGTTTAAGTCCGGTTTCATGCCCCACTATAATGCTTGGACCAAGCACGGAGAAAGAGGGGTTATGATGGAAGGCAATGAAGAAGAAGAGGACGACGACAGCTATCCTGGCCATGGGTTCCCTGAATATGATGATACAACAATGGGGGAAGAAGCTGAGCCGGTAATGCGGGAAGAAGCTGAGCCGGCAATGCGGGAGAAGCTAAAGAAGAGGCATCAGATGAGCCTGTTGATGATCTAGGTCGGGCATTGCCGATGCAAAGAGAAACTGTGCAAGTGATTTGGAGAAGAAGAAGTTGCAGCGCATGTTAGAGGATCACAAAAAATTGTTGTACCCGAATTGCGTAGGTGACAAGAAAAAGCTGGGCAAGGAAGATGGAAGGCAGAGAATGGTGTATCTGACAAGGGATTTGGAAAGTTGCTGGTAATGATAAAGGATATGCTTCCAAAGGACAACGAATTGCCCAAGAGTACGTACGAAGCAAAGAAGGCTGTCTGCCCTCTAGGGTTAGTGGTGCAGAAGATACATGCATGCCCTAATGATTGCATCCTCTACCGCGGTGAGTACGAGGATTTGAACGCTTGCCCGGTATGTGGTGCATTGCGCTATAAGATCAGCCGCGATGACCCTGGTGATGTCGAGGGCGAGCGCCCCAGGAAGAAGATTCCTGCCAAGGTGATGTGGTATGCTCCTATAATACCATGGTTGAAACGTTTGTTCCAAAACAAAGAGCATGCCAAGGCAATGCGATGGCACAGAGAAGACCGTAAGAAAGACGGAAAGTTGAGAGTACCCGCTGACGGGTCGCAGTGGGGAAAATAAAAAAAACGTACGGGAAGGTGTTTGCAGATGACGCAAGGAGAGTATGGTTTGGTCTAAGCGCAGATGGCATTAATCCTTTTGGGGAGCAGAGCAGCAACCATAGCACCTGGCCTGTGACTCTATGTTTGTATAACCTTCCTCCTTGGTTGTGCATGAAGCGGAAGTTCATTATGATGCCAGTGCTCATCCAAGGCCCTAAGCAACCCAGCAACGACATTGATGTGTACCTAACGCCATTAGTTGAAGAACTCTTACAACTGTGGAATGGAACAGGTGTACGTGCGTGGGATGAGCACATGGGGGAAGAATTTGACCTAAAGGCATTGCTGTTCGTGACCATCAATGATTGGCCTGCTCTCAGTAACCTTTCAGGAAAGACAAACAAGGGATACCGCGCATGCACGCACTGTTTGGAAGATACCGACAGTATATATTTGGCTAATTGTAAGAAGAATGTGTACCTGGGACATCATCGATTTCTTCCGAGCAGGCATCCCGTAAGAAAGAAAGGCAAGCATTTCAATGGTGAGGCGGATCACCGGACGAAGCCTCGCCACCGTACTGGTGCTGATGTACATGATATGGTCAAGGATTTGAAGGTGGTCTTTGGAAAGGGTCCTGGTGGACAACCTGTTCTGAATGACACTGACGGACGCGCACCCGTGTGGAAGAAGAAATCTATATTTTGGGACCTGCCCTATTGGAAAGACCTAGAGGTCCACTCCGCAATCGACGTGATGCACGTGACGAAGAATCTTTGTGTGACCTTGCTTGGCTTCTTGGGCGTGTATGGGAAGACAAAAGATACACCTGAGGCACGAGAGGACCAGCAACGTATGCACGGAAAAGACGGCATACATCAGGGTCATGCAAGCTACGCTCTTACCAAAGAAGAGAAGGAAATCTTCTTTGAATGCCTCCTCAGTATTAAGGTACCGTCTGGCTTCTCGTCGAATATAAAGGGAATAATAAACATGGCAGAGAAAAAGTTCCAGAACCTAAAGTCTCATGACTGTCACGTGATTATGACGCAACTGCTTCCGGTTGCATTGAGGGGGCTTCTACCGGAAAACGTTCGATTAGCCATTGTGAAGCTATGTGCATTTCTCAATGCAATCTCTCACAAGGTAATCGATCCAGAAATCATACCAAGGTTAGAGAATGATTTGGTGCAATGTCTTGTCAGTTTCGAGTTGGTTTTCCCACCATCCTTCTTCAACATCATGACGCACGTCCTAGTTCACCTATGCGAAGAGATTAATGTTTTAGGTCCTGTATTTCTACACAATATGTTCCCCTTTGAGAGGTTCATGGGAGTCTTAAAGAAATATGTTCATAACCGTGCTAGGCCAGAAGGAAGCATCTCCAAGGGCCGTCAAAATGAGGAGGTCATTGAGTTTTGTATTGACTTTATTCCTGACCTTAAGCCGATTGGTGTTCCTGAATCGCGGCATAAGGGCAGACTGGATGGAAAAGGCATGCTAGGAGGGGAACAAATAATATGTATGGACGGACATTCTCTCACTGAAGCACACTACACAGTTCTACAGAATTCCGCCTTGGTGGCTCCGTATATGGATGAACACAAGAATTTGCTACGCTCCAAACACCCGGAGCGGTCTGATGACTGGATTACACGTGAACAAACCAGGAGTTTCGCCAGCTGGTTGCAGTCACGTACCATGCATGACACCTCTATTGAAGATGACCTGTACTTGCTGTCCCAGTAACCATCTTCGAATATAATGACTTTCAAAGGGTACGAGATAAATGGTAATACATTTTACACGATCGCCCAAGATAAGAAGAGCACCAACCAAAACAGTGGTGTCCGCTTTGATGCAGAAACCAAGACGGGAAAGGAAACATAATATGGTTATATACAGGACATATGGGAACTTGACTATCGACGTGGTTTGAAGGTCCCTTTGTTTCGGTGCAAATGGGTCAATATGACACGAGGCGGGGCAACGGAAGACCCGCAGTACGGAATGACAATAGTGGATCTCAACAATCTTGCGTATGCAGACAAACCATTCGTCCTAGCCAATGATGTGGCACAGGTTTTCTATGTGAAGGACATGTCTACCAAGCCAAGAAAAAGAAAAGATAAGGAAGCGAATGCATCGTACGATGAGCCAAAGTGGCACATAGTTCTTTCTGGGAAGAGAAACATCGTGGGAGTGGATGACAAGATAGACAAGTCAGAAGATTATGAAAATTTTGATGAAATTGCTCCATTCACAATGAATATTGACCCGAGCATCCTGTTAAATGATGAAGATTTTCCATGGTTACGGCGCAAAGGGACACACGCGAAGAAAAAGTTTCACACCCAAAGATCTGGAATGTGATCGGCTTCACTATCATCACTTTCTTCTGTGTTTCACACCCAGAAGGGAATCTCTGTAATAGTTAGGGTAGTTAATTATGTGTTTTGGCATTTGAAACACGAAGAAATTTTATGTGCAAACAAATTCTTTCATGCCTTTACTGATTTTTAAAGTTAAGTTATTCACAAACTAGTGATTCACACTAATTTCAAATAATTCAAAATTTAAACTATTCAAATTTGAAAACTACGGGCACTAACAGAGAGTTTGTAATTTTTTGTACCTAAAGCAAAAATATTCACAAAGAAACTCTAAATACACAAAAAAACAACTCAAAAATAAATGAAGCAAAAAAAATAAAAAAAAGCCCGCCTACTAGGCCAGAGTGGCCTGCATACGACTAGAAACCCAACCTGTTGTTGGGCTAGGATGCAGGCCTGCAAAGGCCCAGTAGGACAACAGGGCAGCACAGAACATGTAGGCCCAGTAGGCCTGCTTTGGAGAGGAGCTCGAGAGAGCTACCGCACGGGGGTTTATAAACCAGTGCGGTCGCCCCTCGGCTAGCAAGGTGGGACTAAACTTGCGCACCGCACCTGCGCCAGCGCACCTCCTTTAGTACCGGTTCGTGGCACCAACCGGTACTAAAGGGGGGCCTTTAGTACCGGTTGGAGCCACCAACCGGTACTAAAGGGGGTGCGGTTCCCGCCGCTTGGCCTGGCCAAAACAGGCCTTTAGTACCGGTTGGTGGCTCCAACCGGTACTAAAGGTGCCTTCTATATATACAACACTTATGAAAATTTCATTCTCCCTCTGTTTCTTCCTCTGTTTCCCCATTGAAGCACCGCCCGCGCGCCCCGATCGATCGACGCCGTCGCCGTCGCCGCCCCCATCCTCGTCGCCGCCCTCATCTCCGTCGCCGCCCTGGGCTCGTCCCCGTCACGCCGTCCCCGCGTCGCCGCCCCCGCGTCATGCCCCGGCCCGTCGCCGCCCCCAGCCGTCGCCGTCGCCCCGCTGTGAGCTCTCCCCCTCTAACCCCTCTCCCTCGCCCCCGGCGACCACCATGGGCGCCGCCCCTCCCCGAGCCCATACACACACACACACAAGCATGATGAACACACAAACACACACACACACACGTACAGATGTATGAATTAATGCATGTATATATTAGTATATACGTATTTTGTATGTTTAATTAGTTTAGATTTTTTAGATTATTATTTTTTCACTAGTATATATGTATGAATGCATGTTATATGGATATAATTAGTGTTTAATTAGTATGGAATTTTTTTATATAATGTTGTTTTTCAGTTTTTTAATGGATGTATAAAAGTTGTGTTTTCTGTTTTTAGTGTTAGATGCTTGATTAGTATGAAATAGCATATAGAATTTTGACATATGCAATGATAGCATAATTAGTGTTATATAGAAATGTTGGAAATTTTAGTTATCAAAATCCAATCATTAAAAAAATGTTACTTTTTGCGGGCATATAGCTAGTATTTGTTCTCGACGATGCCCGGCCGCATCCTCGCCGTCGACCCGTCCGCGACGACGTCCGACTGACCGATGTCCGAGACTGGGCTCCGCCGGGCTGGCACTGGGAGGTGCTGCCTGGAGGGGCGCGCCGCTTGATGAGGAACCCGGCCCCGGGTCCCGTCATCGACCCTGATCTCGTTTGGTGGCGTTCGCGTGGGCCAGTTTCGGTGCAGAGGGAGCCGGCCCCGCCGGAGGTGGTACGTCGCCGTGTCACGGAGGAGGACGAGCACGTCCATGGCTACATGGTTGCGTTAGAGGGCGGCAGGTTCTCCAATACCTGGCAGTTTCTTCAGGGATCTCACTTCAGCTATGATCCTGTGAGGGTTCCTTCTCTTTGGGTGTCCACCGCCCGCGCCGTAGGAACCGCGAGTGTCCTAGATTCTTCTGTAGTATTCGATCTTTAATTAGCTACCTAGCCAGTGATGTACTATTCAATATTATATATTATTCGAGACGATGTATTCGAGATTATATCTATTATTCGAGACGATGTATTCGAGATTATATCTGTTATTCGAGACGATGTATTCGAGATTATATCTATTATTCGAGACGATGTAATTTGAATACTAAATTGTTTTATATTTCTTTTGGCATAGTTAAATAAAAGCTATGGCAGACAATACCGACAGAGAGGGAGAACAGAACATGTTCGATATAATACGCGGGCCAGATGATGATCAGAATGAAGAAGATTATGACGGCTCCGAATTTCTAAACAACACCGGAGTGGGTGATATGATATTCGATCGCGACGACCGAATTAATGAAGTCATGAACTACGATTATGACAATGACCAAATTGATGAGGTATATATATTTATATAAGTAGGCATCTGGTGATCATCACATGTTCTAAATGAGTTGACGATATATTAACGAATCGATCATTCTTCTTTCAGCCATCCAGATCGAGCAAATCTTCAGGCAACTGGATGAAACGAGGCCCGAACAAAAAGTTGAAGGAGGGCGTAAAGTATAATATCGAGGCAATCAAACCTAATGGCGAACCATTAGCGCCTAAGAAGATTGCGGACAAGTTCGTTCGTCAGTGCGGAGTTCTTGTGAAGGACCAACTCCCAATCTCCCTTCAAGAATGGAGAGATCCAGCAAAGCCACGTCCAGATATTACTTTTGTCGACGACAGACAAAAAAGTCTGCTTTGGGATACTCTCATGGAACATTTCACCCTACCAGATCATTTCACAGAAGCAGATGTGCAGAAAGTCAAGGATGTTGCTCTTAGGAAGATGGCGGTTGCATTCAAGAACCACAAGAATCGTGAATGGGACAAGTACGTCAAGGGAGGAAGGAAGACTCCAGTATTCGAGGGAACACTAGAGAATCAAAGTGCTAATTGGGACGATTTTGTGAAATTCAAGGATTCAGAATTAGCTAAGGAACGGTCGAGAATAAACAAGAAGAATGCCGAAAAAAAGGATAAGATCCATAAGCTGGGGCCAGGTGGCTACGCGGTGGCAATGCCTAAGTGGGATAAGTCTGAGAAAGAGATGGAGGATGCACGTGTCACTCCGATTACTAAGAGCTGGCCCTCCAGGTGCAGGACTTGGTTCTATGCGCAAGGGGGAGAGTTGGACCCGAAGACAGGCAAAGTTTCGACGAAGGAATGTCTGAACGGAGCCGACGATAATATACTTGTTGCAATAGAAGAGGCTCGAACGGGGGTGTTCTAGCCCAACAGAGAGAACGACGAGCTTACGCGTGCCCTGGGAAATCCTGAACACCCGGGAAGAACACGAGGCAATGGCGCTATTCCGTGGTATGAGGGGTTTTCGGACTGGAACGCCGACTACAGAACCCATGCGAGAAGGAAGATTGCGGAGGAGAAGCAGAGGAAGATGGAGGAGGAGAAGAGGAAGCTGGACTATGAACGCCTTCAAGGCCTAGAATCAGTGCACCCGGACTTGGTAGTCAAATTCCAGCGGCAGCAGGAGCAGATCGACTGACTTAGCCAGCAAAGGGGGTCTCAGCAGTTGCAGCAGCTAGCGGATGATCCAGCATTGGATACCACCGCCCCATCCATGCCGAGAAGCAGCGTGGGTTCCGCCCCGTTTGACGCAATGCTGGATAGATACCCTGTGGATGACATCGCGGAGAACACTAACTGCGAGCTACACTTCAAAATTAAGAACATATCCTTGAAGGTGGCGGACGGCGTTGCTTATACAAATTCCCCCGATGCAACCTTCCATTGCAACCCGATTCCAGCAGGCTATGCTCGTGTCGTGGTTGATGAGGTGGTGGACCAATATTCGGGGCTAGAGCTTGACATTCCTAGAGGTGACGAGGAGCACACACTCGGAGATGCCAAACATCGTATCATCCTATGGAGAAAGGATTGCATTATCTTTCGAAGGCCACCGACACCGCGTCATCGACTCCTCGTCGAAGTCCGCCACCGAGTCAGCAGACTCCCGCTCCTCCAAGTCCACCAACGCGTGAGGCCACTCCTCCTCCTCCAAGTCCGGCACAACCTCAGGCCACTCCTCCTCCAAGTCCGGCACAGCTTCAGGCCACTCCTCCTCGTCCAACTCAGCCCCGTCAGCCATCTCCGCCGCCTCAGCAATCGCAGAAGAGACACCCCGCAGCTATGGTGCGTAGCGGTACGAGTCGAGGTCATAGTACAGGAAGTACAGGCGGAGGCAAGCGATATAAATATGGTCCAAACCTCACTACTCCTCTTCCTGAGAGGGCTTACGACAGGACAGAGGAGCAAACCAATGCCATAGTGCGGGCAGAAGTCGATGCCCATTTTGGACCGAAACCGCCACCGCCGCCAAGGGAGAAAGTGCCTGTGGAAGTAGTTGACCACTTCATTCGTATGGCTCAACCACCAGCTCCTAAGCCTGTTGACACAAACTATGAGCGCCACATCAGGAAGTTACATCGACAACGTCTACAGAAGGAGGCGAGCTTGAGCTCGAGCAAACAACAAGCAGCTGTCAAAAAATGCGGGAAAACCATTGCCTAGCTAGGAGAACAGGCGGCGCAATCGATCCCCCCGCTTGTTGTGCCGCCAACAACACGTGACAGTATGCGCGCCCAATATTATTGTGGGCAAACAGTTTACGTTCCCGAGGTGGGCGATGTGGTAATAACCCAAGAGCATATAATGCTGGCTGAAACTCTCAAAATCACTGTTGGAAAACTCCTCGAGATCGAGGACATGCCTGTGCTTACAGAGGAGGAAACAAAACGGAAATATGCCCGGGGCCAACCTTTGGTCAAGCCAGAAGAGGTCAAGAAGCTCCTAGCGAGAATGTATGAATTGCATCAATGGTACATGGACATTACCAAGAGATCCGATCGATAGTCCCTCATGGTGCAAGTCAAGAAGGATCATTACTACCATCAGAAACCTGTGACCGTTGAGTATTCTGAACTGTTTCAGTTATACAATCAAGACGCACTCGACAAATCTATCGTCAGTTGCTATTGTCTGTAAGTGATTTCTTTCTGTAATTTAAGTCTCAAGCTAGCTGTAGTGATCCTTTTGATCAATGATTACCTGTAATTATCCTCACTATATTCTTTTCTATTGTACCATGCAGGATGAAGATGTATGAAATGAGAAAAGGTGGACGTTGTGGCATTGGGTTCATTGACCCAAACACCGTTAATGAATACACATGGAAAATAAACAAGCATCATGAAAAGCAGGTAGAGGACAGCATGCTAGAGTTCTTGAAGCGCCTCAAATACAATGAAGATATACTACTTCCTTACAACTTCCAGTGAGTCACACTTTCTTGTACTACAAATTCTCTATTTTTGCCTACTAGCAAGCTACATGTTTTTGCTTACATATGCCCGCTTAATTAAGACATGCAAACGTGTGTGCATGCAGATTTCACTGGATCTTGTGTATCATTAAAGTTGACGCTGGAACAGTTCAAATACTGGACTCACTACTCAAAGCAAATAGTGACTATAACATCTTGTTTGGGATAGTCAACAGGTAATTTCAATCATTATTAACTATATATCTCGGCCTATTTAGTTCGTCATTTCATGATATGAACTATTTAATAACCCCTTTATTCATTTTCTTTGTCGGCGGGCAGGGCTTGGGCAAGGTTCATCAGCGTCACGAAAGGCGAATGGAAACGAAAGCTGAAATGGTTTCGACCCAAGGTAAGTAATTAAGTAGTACTAGCTAGCTAGCTAGCTGCCATCTCTTTAATTATGATGCTTGATTAATTATTATCTGATCAAATTAAATTCCATTCTCGTAATAAAGGCCCTGAAGCAGGCGCAGGGGACTGATCTCTGTGCATTCTGCGTTTGCGAGAACATTCGCATGATGGCGTCCGAAAGGAGCAGATCTCAAAGACAGGAATGGGTACGCTTGTCAGAACACTATTCACAATTTTTACACCATTATCGATATCTAGTCACACAACTAATACACATGCATATTGATCTCCTTCTTAACAGTTCACAGAGGTGCGGGGCAAGCTCCTAGAAACGGAGCGCGTAGAAGCACTTCAAGAGGAAATAGCGGGATTTTTGCTCGACCAGGTCATAAATCCGAAGGGAGAATACTATTACCCGCTACTGCCCCCATCGACCAGGTCATGAATCACTTCCAATTGTCATCATGCTCCGAAGGCACCAATTAGGCTAATGCCACTGGCTCCGAAGGCAACATGCATATGTAGGAGAAATTGTATATAGCTATACATGTGTGTATGTGTGAATTATATGGTGGTTTGTGAGACATTGATGATATATATATGATTGGTTCTACTAGAAATTCTATATATATATATATATATATATATATATATATGCATAACATGTACAATGTGTAGTATCGTAAAATACCAGCAAACGAAAAAGAATTAAAATGGAAAACACAAAATTAAATGAAAAAGAAATCATAAAACCAAAAAACCCCCAAACATTTTAGTACCGGTTGGTGTTACCAACCGGTACTGAAGGGCTCCCGGCCCCTGGAGCTGGCTCATGCCACGTGGTTGCCCTTTAGCACCGGTTCGTGCTGAACCGGTACTAAGGGGGGGGGGGCTTTAGTGCCCACACTTTAGTGCCGGTTATGGAACCGGCACTAAAGGGCCTTACGAACCGGTGCTATTGCCCGGTTCTGCACTAGTGTCAATGGCCCATTTTGCAATCCGGCCCGTCGTGTCGCGGTTGTTTATAATATCGTGAAGGGGTACTTCCGAGGCTACTGTTATTGAACACTCTTGAAAGTAGCGTCGCAGCTTCCAGGATGCCATAAATACCGCGTACGCAATCTTTTGATAATGCGGGTACCGTGACTTGCACGGAGTAAGGACAGTGGGCACATAGTAGACCGGCTTTTGAAGCGGGAATTTGTGTCCGTCCGTTTCTCGTTCGACGATGAGCACTGTGCTTACGACCTGATGGGTTGCTGCAATGTATAATAGCATTGGTTCGCCAATGTTTGGCGTGGCCAGCACTGGGTTTGTTGCCAAGATGGTTTTTATTTCGTCGAGTCCGGCTGTGGCTGCATCTGTCCACTGAATTGTTCGGTGCACCGAAGAAGGCAGTAAAGGGGGAAGGCCTTTTCTCCCAAGCGGGAGATAAAGAGGCTTAGAGCCACCACGCATCCAGTTAATTTTTGTATTTGTTTGAGGTCCTTCGGGATATCCAATTGTGACAGAGCTCGGATCTTGGCTGGCTTTGCTTCAATTCCTCTACCGGATACAATGAAGCCCAAGAGCTTTCCGGCTGGAACGCCGAAAACGCATTTTTCCGGGATGAGCTTGATGTCGTATGTTTGGAGGTTATCGAATGTTAGCCTCAAGTCATCTACTAGAGATTCGACATGTCTTGTTTTAACGACCACGTCATCTACGTATGCCTCCACTGTTTTGCCTATCTGGTTTGCCAGACATGTCTGAATCATGCGCTGATATGTTGCGCCGGCGTTTTTGAGCCCGAAGGGCATTGTGTTGAAGCAGAATGGGTCGTATGGTGTGATGAATGCCGTTGCGGCTTGGTCTAACTCTGCCATCTTGATTTGATCGTAGCCGGAGTATGCGTCGAGGAAACACAATGAATCATGTCCTGCGGTAACGTCGATGATTTGATCAATGTGGGGGAGGGGGAAGGGATCCTTTGGGCAAGCCTTGTTAAGGTCTTTAAAATCAACGCACAGGCGCCAGGATTTATCCTTCTTTGGTACCATCACCAGGTTTGCTAGCCAGTCCGGGTGTTTTATATCTCTGATTAATCCGGCCTCCAATAGCTAGGCTAGTTCCTCTCCCATGGCCTGTCGCTTAGGTTCGGAAAAACGCCGAAGAGCATGTTTGACTGGCTTGAATCCTTTCAGGATATTTAAGCTGTGTTCGGCCAACCTGCGTGGGATTCCTGGCATGTCTGAAGGGTGCCAGGCAAAAATGTCCCAGTTCTCACGTAGGAACTCTCGCAATGCGGCATCTACATCAGGGTTTAACTGTGCCCCGATGGAAGCTGTTTTATTGGGGTCCGTTGGATGGACCTGGAATTCGACTATTTCTGGTTTAAAGGAGGTGGACTTGGATCTTTTGTCGAGTATCACATCGTCCCTGTTCACCGTGGAGCGCAGCGCAGTCAGTTCCTCAGCCGCTAGGGCTTTGGATAGGGCCTCAAGGGCCAGTGCGACTGTCTTATTTTCGGCGCGGAGTGCTATGTCCGGATCACTAGCGAGAGTGATGATTCCGTTAGGCCCGGGCATCTTGAGCTTCATCTACCCGTAATGGGGTATTGCTAGGAAGATTGTAAACGCTTCCCGCCCTAGCAGAGCGTGGTATCCGCTACTGAACGGAGCCACTTGGAACGTGACCTCTTC
This sequence comes from Triticum urartu, assembly GCF_003073215.2. Lineage (NCBI taxonomy): Eukaryota > Viridiplantae > Streptophyta > Magnoliopsida > Poales > Poaceae > Triticum > Triticum urartu. The sequence goes on along the minus strand of NC_053022.1, from coordinate 11,946,977 downwards.
AGACCTGTAATTATCCGGTGTGCCGAATACCACATCTAGTGTGATTTTTCCTGTACAGCGCGCTTCCCGGCTGGGGATTATTCCTCTAAAGGTTGTGCTACTTCGCTCAATGCGGTTCCAGTCTATTTCCATTTTTTGAAGGGTTTCCTCATAAATGAGGTTCAATCCGCTGCCTCCATCCATGAGTACCTTGGTAAGGCGAAAGTCGTCCACTTTTGGACTGAGGACCAATGCGGCTGGTGCTCGGGCTGTTCGGAATTTAGGTTCATCACTGGCATTAAAGGTAATAGCCGTGTCACTCCATGGGTTTATTGTTGCTACTTGGTAGACTTCGGCAAGACTGCGGAGTGTTCTTTTTCGCATATTATTTGATGCGAAAGTCTCGAAGACTATGAATACCGTACTGGTGTCCCTGGGGTGGCTTTCTGTGGCTTCTGGAATTAGAAGATCTTCGCCAACTTTGGCCACCTGCCGGAGTATCCAACATGCTCTAAGGCTATGAGTTGGTGTGGCACCCTCTGTACTGTGAATTTTACAAGGTCCATTAAGCCATCCTTCCAGTACGGTTCCATGCCCTGTGGAGGGTTTTTGCTTTTTGGTGTTTAACCTGGGTGTCTGGCGATAATGCACCCTTTTATTTTGGACTGGGTTTGTATTCAGGGCCGGATTGTCCCAAAATTTTATTTCGGTTTTCCAGGCGCTTTCCATCGCACAGTACTTCCGTACTATGGACGCCTAGTCAGCGAAGCGTGTAATATCACGGCGACTTACGGCGTTGAGGATTCCCTTGTCCGTGCAATTATTGCAGAAGAATGTGATTGCGTCTTCCTCGCGGCAGTCCTTTATCCTGTTCATAACCAAGAGGAATCTGGCCTAGTAATGATGTACTGTTTCTTCAGGCTTTTGCCTAATTTGGGATAGATCGCTTTTGTTCGGTGGGTGGGTGGAATTAAATCCGAAACGTCACCTAATCTGAGACTCAAAGGCCAAGGAGTTTCCGAACTCGGAAGTTTGGATTCTTGGATGTTGTCCAATGAATCTAGCCCGTCGCCTGACTCTAAGTTCAGGTCTTGAGTGATGTCCTCCCCTCCGCGGGTATCCGGCTTGGAGGGATCGGGAATCCGGACATAGCTAGTCCTTAAGATAGATGAAGGGTCGCCGCACTGTCCCTCTACCACGGCAACATGATGGGTGACCTGGGGAGAGTTAATCTCTCTCAGATCGGTTTTAGGCCCAATCTGGTCATAGTCTGTAGCGACTCCCAGGGCGGCGATGCGATCCAAGAGCTCGTTTAGGGAAGAGAGCTCCATTGGATCTAACTGCTCGGCGAGTTCCGAGCTGACGTGAAGATTGCTTTCGATGACCCGACAGGTCATCGTCGGCGCAGCAGCCGAACAGGCGGTCATAAGATAACCACCTAGCCGGAGAGTTTAGCCGACAGCCAAAGCTCCTTTAGCAATGGTGCCGTCTTTAAAGACGGGACGAGGCGTCCTACCTGATGGCGACAACACAGAAGAACTCTCAATGAAAGCACCAATGGTGGTGTCAAAACCGGCAGATCTCGGGTAGGGGGTCCCGAACTGTGCGTCTAGGCGGATGGTAACAGGAGACAAGGGACACGATGTTTTTACCCAGGTTCGGGCCCTCTTGATGGAGGTAAAACCCTACTCCTGCTTGATTAATATTGATGATATGGGTAGTACAAGAGTAGATCTACCACGAGATCAAGGAGGCAAAACCCTAGAAGCTAGCCTATGGTATGATTGTTGTTCTGTCCTACGGACTAAAACCCTCCGGTTTATATAGACACCAGAGAGGGCTAGGGATACACTGAGTCAGTTACAATGGTAGAAGATCTACATATCCGTATCACCAAGCTTGCCTTCCACGCCAAGGAAAGTCCCTTCCGGACATGGGACGAAGTCTTCAATCTTGTATCTTCATAGTCCAGGAGTCCGGCCGAAGGTATAGTCCGGCTATCCGGACACCCCCTAATCCAGGACTCCCTCAGACTCTATAAGGTTTTCATTCAAAAATGAATATGTATGTAATTATACTTAATTTCCTATCGGGTTCTATTTCTAGGCGACCTGCATATTTGAGTGTGCTCTATATTAGCATATTGCATATGTACATGTTATATCTATTTGTTAAGGGAGTGCTTTATCATAAATCAGTTTTTTACAGCCTAAAGCGCCAACTTTAGAACATCCTATGGGACCTTCCCATGCTAATTTACATTTGAACCAAAACGTCTAATGGAATTTTCAATTTCCTACAGTATGGATTTTTTTCTCTCCCCTAGTTTTGTTGACGACACACTCCAAAAATCATAAAAACGCTTATTTAACTCTGATGTCACTGATTGATTTTCGTTTGCCGCGTCATTCAGTAATTATAAACATGATCTCAAGTGCACAGTAGTGTTGATCTTAACTACGCAGTGCTGACCATCATTTTACAACAATTAACTTTTATGAAATTGTGAATTAAGTTACAGTACGTAAATTTTGTAATAAATGAATTCAGGATGCCATTCTACTTTTATTTCAGTTTTGATGGAGAACCCACAGAGTAAATATGAAGTTTAACTTCTTGTTTATTTATGTTATTCATGACACCATCGCACTGATTTAGGACATCCAAACCATACTCACATATTATTTTAATACCAAACCTGTTTATTTCTCCAATGTTTTGGTTGTAAGAGTGAACTGTGAACTGATAGGTCCTACTAACTGGTGGATTGGCCTGTATAGGGTATCTATGTTTTGCGGTCTATCTTCTCTTTTGTTAGAATTCTAATCGGAAACCAATACCATCTCCCCTTTTTTCCACGTACAACACACATGAGGATTGATTTCCATGTTCACTATTTTCCCTTGTTTATCTATTTATTGTATCCTTAGAATGGATATCAAACAGCACATTAGTAGTGCATTTGTGCTATACTTCTATTATGCCCAACTTTTCATCTCTCGCTTATGAAATAATTAGGTTCCCCGGAGCAAAAAAACAAACCTATTTTATGAGTGAATTCATGCACTTCAGGCTAGGGTAGTACTCTTTGTACTTATATTCCATGCCATGCTAGGGATGCTTGTATACTAACTTTATCTATATTAAATTAGTCTTATATCCATCATATTTCCAATGTGAGCCGTCCATTGCGTTTTATATGAAGTGTTGAGTTCTATGGTTGTGTAATTCCATTCATGCTTAGGATGTTTATCATAACCAGAATTGCTCTTATATCCCTCATATTTTGGCACGCCCCCATATTTTGCTAGAGCAGTGTTTGAAAGTCTGCATTCTTAGTGCAAGGGATGGTTGTATTTTTACCACTGACCCGCCGCATCCTTCCCCCGATTGCACCACTACCTCCCTGGCCCTTCTTGCCCGACCACTCTATCAAGCCACGCTCGACTGCTACGGGAAGCAAACCGATGGATCGATCTACCTCCATTCTTCATTGTGTCCATTACCTCCATATTCTCTGAACTAATTTTGAATCTATTGTTTATTTTTATTTTTGCGGGATGATTTCAAATATATTGGTGCGCCCCCATGGTCTAAGCAAGCTTCAACCAAAATCGCAACTCTCAAACTGTAAGCAAAGGACATAAAGAGATTTCCACAGACGGAGACCAGCAGAAAGTACCTCGCAGGAGAGGAGAGGACCAGTAGTGGGCTTGCCTGCCTGCAGATCGCAGAGGACAGAGGTCAAACCAGCATGCAGCCGAGGAAGGAACACATGCGACACCTGATCTACTAACAGAAATGGAATCGACCGGCTACTCTAAGCCGATCGGTCCATCGGAGATCACAAGGAAATACCCTGCTACTGCTGGAACGCCTACTCTCTTCCCCCCTTCAGTTCCTCCTCCCCCCCACCGTGCTCTTTTGATCGGATCTCGTAATCCTCCATTAATTCACGTGCTTGCAGCGCGCTCTCCCCCTCCTTCTCCCACTTGCAGTGCCACCTCTCCAATCCTCCTACCCTGCCCCCTCCCTCCCTCGAAGTCGTGCTCCACTAGTAAGGAAGATCCCGTGCTTGCACCAGATATGGGGAAATATGTTTGTACGCTAAGTTTCTGTTTTTTATCCCTTTTTTAGAAAGGAAGTGCATAGAGTATTCCTGTGACTTTGTTTATACGCTTCAAACCCCTCCTTATTGATCAGTGATAAGGGTTAAATCCTTTACAATCATAGGGATCAAAGAAATAGGTCCTCATCCATCCAAACCCAACTAGCTAGGGGTACTAGTACTAGGACTAGCAAGTTCATACACTCATACCAGTACTATTTGTATCACAAGGTGTGTGCTCAAATAACCCATGAGAAAAATCACTACTTCATGCACTAAACTAATAGCAAGTTTTGCTAATTCATGCCCTACATAAAATCATGCTATCCAATCCTTCATGAACATTTTTTTAAAACTATGCGAAATAGTTTTTACATTTCATAAACACTTTTAGAAATTTCATAAATAATTTTTAAATTGTGAAAAATTATTATTAAATGGTAAGAATGCATTTTCATATGCCATGAAGCTTTTATAAATCCATGAACAATTTTTTTTATGTTATGAACATTTGGTGAATAGTTTTTCGAAAATATAAGGAACACTTTTTCAAATTATCACCATTTGGTAAGAACATTTTTTTAAGAAGGCATGAACTTTTTTAAATGAATTTATATTCTTTAATATATCATGAACATTTTCATTAGATGTGGGAAAACTTGTTTAAACCGTGTGAACAAATGTGTAGATATATGTTGGACATTTTAAGTAAGAAAATATAAATAGTTTTTGTTAAAACTCTAAAAGTGATCGTGTTACATTTTGAAATGTTCATTGTTTATATGAAAAAATGTTCATCATGTTTTCTAAAAAATTTCTGTAATATAATAACCAGTTAGTGCTCCAAGTGATTTGTACATGGTCGAAAAAGCATGGACCGTCTTCTAGGATTAGATCAATAGGTTGTTGAATGACCAGTTGTGGAAATTAGTTATAACTAAGGAGATGATATCAGGATCGAGGAAGGAAAGTGCAACTCCTGGTGCAAAACCTGCTGCTTCCAGGGCAAGGAAAAATAAGCAAAATGTGTAATCAGGAACATCTACTATGTAACCTCCTACGTGCATCGTCCTAACCAAGACCATTTCTAAGGCTCAAATGCTGAAAAACTTGATTGAAAAGGTAGAAGCCGAACAAGATAACAGTCAAAGTAAAGGGTGTTCATGAAGTAAATGTCTCTGCTAGTAACAAAGATTTCAAAACGAAAAGGACCACCCATAAAGTTATATTGTTGTTCATCATTCATTTAATGATTTTTATAAGGATCATTCAAGATATCTTTTCAGGATAATCAAGTTTAGGATTCAGATTGTGACAAATACGATAACTGTCATTATTATGTGTTTATTAATAAATGTGTGTCCATGTCTCCACTTAAACTTATAATAAGATTTCTCAATAGCTCAAGGTAGAGCAATGAATTTTCATTTTACAATTGGGTTCCATATGGTTTAAGAAAGATGCGAGGGAGGAGCATGTGCTAACATGGGTCAGCAACCATTGGTAACAGTCGGCTATTCAAACCGATCCATCGGATATCTATCAGAAGGGACCTCGCAAGCTAGAATGCTCTGCTTCAGTTCCTCCTCCCGCATTGCGCTGCCCAATCCATTTAAACAGTTTTATTCAAACTGTGTGAAATGTTGTTTATATTTCACGAATACTTTTCAAAAATTGTTTTAATTAGTGAATTTTTTTTGTTAAATGGCAAGAACGTCTTTTAAAATTTCATGAAGCTTTTATAATCTATTAGCATTTTTTATATGTTATAAACATTTGATGAACATTTTTACAAAAAATGTATGGAACACTTTCTAAAATTCTGACCATTTAATGTTGAATGGAAAATATATTTTCTTTAAATGTCACGAATGTTTTTTCTAAATGATTCACATTCTTCAATATATCATGAACATTTTTGTTGGATGTGGAAAGACTGGTTTAAAGTGCATGAACAAATGTATAGTAATGCTAATTGTTTTTGTTACATTTTGGTAAAAAAATCGAAATAGTTTTTGCTACATTTCTAAAAGTGGTAACATTGTATTCAAAAATGTTCATTGTGTATATCAAATATGTCCTTCATTTTAAAAACATATCACCATGTAATATAAAAATCAGTTGGTTAAAAACATATAAATAACGCTTGAAGCTCTTGAGGTAGACAACAATGTGAAAACTTGATGGTAGGGTTCACAATTTCCTCTACAACAGAGGTGAAATAGTAGACAAAGGCAATGGCAAATTAGTCTGAATGCCGATGAAGACATTGATTGATGATGACCATGATATGTCGTTCTTGACCTGCCATTTGTACTGAATATTTTCAAGCATTTTATACCTTGTATGTCTTTCTATCTTCTATTTCCATTGAGAACATGAATTTGTGGTAATTGGAATATTAGTATCGGGTTGGCCATCCAAGAGGCATTGCTTATGTTGTAACTGGATAGGTTTGAAATGAATTCTTTCGTAATTCATAACTATGCTTTTTATGGGTGGAGAGCCAATGTTAAGTCCATGTGGGAGTGAGGGAGTCCTGGATTAGGGGTGTTCGGGTAGCCGGACTATACCTTCAGCCGGACTCCAGGACTATGAAGATACAAGATTGAAGACTTCGTCCCGTGTCCGGATGGGACTTTCCTTGGCGTGGAAGGCCAGCTTGGCGATGCGGATATTCAAGATCTCCTACCATTGTAACCGACTCTATGTAACCCTAACCCTATCCGGTGTCTATATAAACCAGAGGGTTGTAGTCCGTAGGACATCAACTCCATATACAATAATCGTACCATAGGCTAGCTTCTAGGGTTTAGCCTCCTTGATCTCGTGGTAGATCTACTCTTGTACTACACATATCTTTAATATTAATCAAGCAGGACGTAGGGTTTTACCTCCATCAAGAGGGCCCGAACCTGGGTAAAACATCGTGTCCCCTGCCTCCTGTTACCATCCGGCCTTGACGCACAGTTTGGGACCTCCTACCCGAGATTCGCCGGTTTTGACACCGACATTGGTGCTTTCATTGAGAGTTCCTCTGTGTCGTCGCCTTTAGGCCCGATGGCTCCTTTGATCATCAACAACGATGCGGTCCAGGGTGAGACTTTTCTCCCCGGACAGATCTTCGTCTTCGGCGGCTTCGCACTGCGGGCCAATTCGCTTGGCCACCTGGAGCAGATCGAAAGCTACGCCCCTGGCCATCAAGTCAGGTTCGGAAGCCTAAACTACATGGCAGACATCTGCGGAGATTTGATCTTCGACGGATTCGAGCCACAACCAAGCGCGCCGCACTATCTCGCAGGGCATGATCTAGCTCTGTCACCGAACAGTATCCCGGAGGCCGCAAACTCACCAGCTCTGACCCTTAATTCGGAGCCAGTTGTGCCAATCGAGGATGAGCGGTTGCACGTCACCTCGGGGCTGCGATCTCAAAGGCGATCAAGCCGAACGCCGGCCCCACACTCCGCGTGACTCACGACTCCGAGGATCCGGACTCCTCTCCGGACTCCGAACCCCCCGCGCCCCTGCCGATCGAATCCGATTGGGCGCCAATAATGGGGTTCACCGCCGCGGACATCTTTCAGCACTCGCCTTTTGGCGATATCCTGAATTCTCTCAAGTCTCTCTCTTTATCAGGAGAGCCCTGGCCGAACTGCGGTCAGCGAGGATGGGATACGGACGATGAAGAAATTCAAAGCCCACCCACCACCCACTTGGTAGCCACTGTCGAAAATTTAAACGACGTGCTCAACTTCGACTCCGGAGACATCGACAGCATGGATGACGATGTAGGAGATACCGATGAACCAATGCCCACAGGGCATTGGACAGCCACCTCATCTCACGATGTGTACATGGTGGATACCCCTAAAGGAAGCGACAACGAGGAAAAAGGGGATGGAACAGGAGATCGACCCCCCGAAAAGCAATCAAAGCGTCGGCGTAAACGGCGAGCCAAGCCCCGCCTCGATAAAAACCCAACCATAGAGCAAGACGAGCCAGTAGACGACGAGCAGGCCTTAGAGCAACCGTCCGAACAGGGCAACACGGATAGAGAAACCGAACATCCCTCCTCCGGTGAAAACGGCATTCCGGACGACCTCACGCCGGATAAACCCATGGAGCAGAAGAATCTCCACAAGAGGCTCGTTGCAACTGCACCCAGCCTGAAAAAGCAGAAGAGGAAGCTAAAAACAGCGAAGATGCACCCCGGATTAGATGGAGCAAAGTAATCAATACCGCAGATAAATACGGCGACGGTAGCCACACTAAAAGATATCCGAAAAGAAAGCTACTGCCTGAATTTGACGAAGAGGCCCTAGAGCCCTTGCATTCAAAAAATAAGAAAGTCACACGGTCGGATAGACGACCCCATAAAGCGGCAAGCGGCACCGCACTTAAATCGGAATGCGACCCACCTAAGGATTCACATCATGGCCCAGTTAGGTCCATTTATGGGCCAAGAAAGCAAGCTCTCGTAAGCAATGCAATAAAGCCATCATCAGAATCCGGCACACCCAAATACAGGGGCGCCGCACACCCCCTATGTTTCACCGATGAGGTCCTGGACTACGAATTTCCAGAGGGATTCAAACCCGTAAACACAGAGGCATATGATGGAACAACAGACCCTGGAGTCTGGATCGAGGATTATATCCTCCACATACACATGGCTGGAGGAGATGATCTCCACGCCATAAAATATTTACCCCTTAAGCTTGAAGGGCCAGCCTGGCATTGGCTTAAAAGCCTTCCTGAAAGCACAATTGGAAGTTGGGAAGAGCTCGAGGATGCTTTCCGAGCAAATTTTCAAGGGACCTATGTCCGCCCTCCGGATGCAGACGATCTTAGTCACATAACTCAACAGCCCGAAGAATCAGCTCGGCAGTTCTGGAATAGATTCCTCACTAAAAAGAATCAGATAGTCGACTGTCCGGACGCCGAAGCCTTAGCAGCTTTCAGGCATAACGTCCAAGATGAATGGCTTGCCAGACACCTCGGCCAAGAAAAGCCAAGAACAATGGCCACACTAACAAGCCTCATGACCCGCTTTTGTGCAGGAGAGGACAGCTGGTTGGCAAGGTGCAGCCCCAGCGACCCAAGTACATCCGAAACTAGGGATGGAAACGGAAAACTGCGACGCAACAAGGACCATCGCCGGACTAAGTAAAAAATTCCGAAGAGCACGGCAGTCAATGCCGGATTCAAAGGCTCACGACAAAATCAGACAAAACCGCCCCTCCAGGATAACAGGGACGATCCATCCAACTTAAATAAAATCCTGGACAGGATATGTCGGATACACAGTACTCCCGGGAAGCCTGCTAACCATACCCACAGAGATTGTTTGGTTTTCAAACAATCCGGCAGACTCAATGTCGAACACAAGGGGCTCGACACACCAAGCGAAGACGAGGACGAACCCCAAGAGCAGAGCACCAGGAAACAAAAGAACTTCCCACAAGAAGTAAAAACAGTGAACTTACTTCACATAACAAAACGTGCGGCGCCCATAAAGGTACGCACCACACGACCTATCCCCAAAGGGTCCCGCCACTGGTTGTCAAAACCAAACATCTTCGATCAGCTAGATTATTCTAGAAATATCAAGAATGCAGGCTGGACTGCCTTGATACTCGATCCAATAATTGGCGGACTCCAGTTTTCAAATGTCCTTATGGACGGCGGTAGTGGACTAAACCTGATATATCAGGATACAATCCATCACATGGGGATAAACCCAACAAGAATCTGCCGCAGCAAAACCTCCTTTCAAGGGGTAACACCTGGTCCGGACACCCATTGTATGGGTTTTCTCCGGCTAGAAGTTATATTCGACTCTGCCGATAACTTCCACCATGAAAAGTTGACCTTCCATATCGTCCCGTTCTCAAGTCGCTATCAAGCACTACTAGGACGCGAAGCTTTCGCTCGCTTTAACGCAATACCGCATTATGCATCTCTCACGCTTAAGATGCCCGGTCCACGAGGCATCATCTCTTTGAAGGGGAAGCACTAAAGTGCGCCTCCCCAAGCGGAGGACTGTGCGGCCGCTTTGACAGCCCCACAGTAAAACGGCCTCACCGGCCAAAAAACTTCGAAATAGGTCATTAAAGACCACGAACGCGGATAGACGAGTTCGGTACAAAATCATCATTGATGCAGGCTTAGTGGCCATATACCCCCGCACTAGGGGCTCCATGCATATACAATAAGAGACAATAAAGCTCAATTATATATATTTCACTTTACACTTTGTTTATTTTAAACTTTTGTTCGGCACGACCCATTTTCAACTCAGTTCCTCTCTTTTACAGATGAACGTCGTGCGGCGCCCGTCCAGGATACGGCACAACGGAGACACAGGCGCAGACGTGCAGTAGGGACCCGTCCTGGAGGATTCTTTTTAGATTAAGACCCTGCGTAAACCTTTTTTACTGTCTCTTGTTGCTACACATCCCCTGGCTTTTTCTGATATAACCAAAGAGGAGGCTGGCGTCTTGGCATGTGGGCACGTCAGAATTTTTGCACGTACTTGGACACTAGGGGCTTTTTTAATAAAGAGTGTTGTTTCGCCCGCACTCATAAAGACCGAACACCTTAGGGAGTGTTCGGCGTCGCGAGTTTTGGCATTATATGCATCAGCTCCGAATCATGTCTTTGGTCAAATGTTGGGTCGCCCGGCTCCTGAGTTCGGCTACCTTACGTTCCGCTCTATCGGCTAAGGTAGCACCAGGAGAACTACTGCGATGGTGCCCCGGTTCGGCCGGGCGAGCACCTCAATAGAGAAAGCCGGAAACTGACTGTCATGATGTAGCGTGAGACTGGTCAGCCACTCGATGACCTATCGAAATCTATCGGATTCCTCCGCTTTAACGAAGGGCCGCTTCCCGGTCAGGCACATGCGCGCCCCGAACTCGGGCGAGCGCAGTCGCCACCAAGGGGCTACCTAAATAGTCTCACTGTCAAGCTCCTATGGCTAAGTGAAAGTGTTAAAGCATTATAGTCCGGTTGCCTGGCCCGCTGCGCTATCACCTCCTTTGTAGGACCAAGACGTTGGGTTAAGTGTGAAAATGCATCTTCTGCGAGCACCCCCGCACTATGTGCGTGGGGGCTGAAGCCAACGATTGCCATCTTTCAGATTTTGTATATATACATCTTAAAACGGCCGCACAGGAGGTGTTCCCAATACTTGAAGGCACAAGTATAAAAAGGCCACTACAGTTTATCAAAATATTACTTTATAATTACATATGCTATCATAACATAGCATCTTTCGAGCATTGCGTCTCTATTACACAAGCGCCTTCAAGGACTTCCTGAAAATAGTGCTCGGAGGGTACTCGGCTTTTGACCGAATCTCGGGACGCAACAACGGTGGTCTCCATCTTTGCCCAGTATGTCTTGACACGGGCAAGAGCCATCCTTGCGCCCTCTATGCATGCTGACCTCTTCATTGCATTAATACGCGGCACCGCGTCAAGGAATTGCTGCACCAAGCTGAAATAACTCTTCGGCTCCGATCTCCCCGGCCACAGATGACCCATGACGTACTTCATGGCGAGTCCGGACAACCTATTCAGTTCGGCCCATTGAGCCAAACGATCGTTCACTGCCAGTTGACGTTCTGGATTGTGAAACTGCGACCAGAAAAGCTTTTCCACTTCGCAATCTTTCTGATCTCGAAAGTGTTCGGTCACATCAGCAGCACTCGTTGCCAAATCCAGATAGGTATCCTCCACACTCCACATCCGGTCCAACGGAGCAAACTTCGGATCGCAAAATTTCCTTCGCAGCATAAAGGGCTTTCCAGCCGCAATCTGTTCGGCCTGATGCAGCTCCTCCTTCGCAGCTCTCATCGCAGAGCGCGCGTCCTTGGCATTGGCAACGGCCTTCTCTAAGTCCGTCTGTTTCGCCTGGTCTTCTTTCTGAAGAAGCCTGCAACGGTCTGCAGTGCTCTTTAACTTTTCGGCCATCTCGGCCATCTCTTCCTTGCTTCGGCAATGAGCAGCCTGTTCGGCTCTCAGCTCTTCAAGGGCTCTCTTGGCAGCCGCATCACTTTCTCTGGCTTGTTCTTTAGCTCGGGCAAGTTCTGCCCTAAGACTCTCCACGGCGGCCGCACCATCTGCGTCAAGCACACACATCGTAAGACACTGGCATAAAACTCTTCTTACCTGATGCCGCCCGAGGAATTACATACCTTGAGCCTCATCAAGCCGCTTGTTGACAAGCGCGATGTCGGCATCTGCCACGTCCAGTTGCCGCTTTAGTTCGACAAAATCATCAGTTCGGCTCGATTCCGGACACCCTGCCGCCTACATTCAAAGGCGACATCTTAGACCTGGGATTATGATCCTCCGCGTGCCGTCATTTCTTGACGACGCGCAGAGTCTCAGGGGCTACTATCTACACAGGGCGCATCTTATTCATGCGCAACTGACAAAAGTGTACATTATCTAATGTACCTCAAAACCCGTCAGTAAACTTTTAACGGCCTCATGCAATCCGCTCTCTGTGGATGAGATCCTTCCAATCACCATGCCCATCAATACACGGTGCTCCTCCGAGATAGAAGCTCGCCCCAGCAGAATATTTAGCTCCTCCGGCTGAGCACCAGACGGTGCCGGACTTGTCCCACGACCTCTTTCGAAGGCCGGACGCGGAGAACCTCGAGGGGCCACATAGCCATCTTCCGCCCCTGCCGGATTCGGAGAAACCCTCCGCGACGACACCTCAGGGTCGCCCGCCTCGCTAGGCGGCACGGCAGGGGGAGGCGTCCCGCTCTCCATCATCTCCGAAAGGAGGTCCCCCGAAGACGAGCTCTGCTGAGAAGGGCTGAGGTCCGAGCTACAAGGTAAAAATTCGGTTAAACCTCTTAGATATAAATCAAGGATTTCCCTCATCCCTCAAAAGGAAAATCTTTCTCTACTTACGGCTCGCTGGAGTGCTGATCCCCTTGAGGGCGTAGTCTGGCCGAGGAACTCCCCGGCGTCAGACCCTCTGACGAGGATTTTTTCCCCCGCTTCGAGGCCATGGTTTCCGGGTCGTCAGAGGCGGCTCTCTTCTTCCCCTTAGGGGAGGAATTGTCGGTTCCTCCCTTCGGAGCAGCGTCCTTCGAGGAGGCCATAGTTTCCTTGTCCTCCCCCTTGCTTCCCTCCAAAGGCATTATCTCCAGCATCCTGACCAGCACGGGATCCGGCCTGGTTTCGGGAAGGGGAGCCGGACACCTGATCAGCTTTGCCTTCGCTATCCACTCCTATTTAAAAGGACGGCTCTTTTAGGGGCAAGTTTATGACAATTATACGGATAGAAGGTCCGTGCACAAGGTTGCTTACTTGAGTATCCGGGCGATTGCAGCTTAGGCCTGCGTCCTCGGTTAAATCCGGACACATCTCTTGTGATCCGAAGAACAGTTTATACATCTCCGCGGGCATTGCGCCCATGAAATTCTGGAGAGCCCGTGGTCCCTCTGGATTAAACTCCCACAGGCGAAGGGAGCGACGTTTGCCGGGCAATATTCGGCGAATCAACATGACTTGCGTCACCTTGACCAGGCTGAGGTCTCCTTCCAAGAGATCCTTAATGCGGCCCTGTAACAAGGGCACGTCCTTGGGCAAACCCCAATCTAACCCTCTGTTCACCCATGACGCTAGCCGTGACGGGGGACCCGAGCAAAAGGCAGGAGGCGCCACCCACTTGTCGCTCCGGGGAGTGGTGATATAAAACCACTCTCGTTGCCACAAGCCTAGCTCATCTTGAAAAGAGCCCTCGGGCCATGGAGCGTCAGCATTTTTGCTTATAACAGCGCCTCCGCACTCTGCATGCCGTCCCTTGATCATCTTCGGCTCCGCTTTGAAGGTCTTGAGCCATAATCCGAAGTGAGGGGTAACACGGAGGAACGCTTCACACACGACAATAAACGAGGAGATATGGAGGATGGACTCCGGGGCTAAGTCATGGAATTCCAGCCCGTAATAAAACAGCAGTCCCCTCACAAATGGATCCATCGGGAAGCCCAACCCTCGAAGGAAGTGAGACATAAACACCACGCTCTCACCGGGCTGGGGACTGGGAATGACCTGCCCTTGAGCAGGCAACCTATGCGAAATTTCGCCGGTCAGGAACTTAGCCGCCCTCAACTTTAGTACGTCCTCCTCCATGACGGAGGAGGGCGTCCATCGGCCTTGAAGGTCAGAACCGGACATTGTCGAAGGTCCGAAGCGCCTGGAATCTGGAGCCTGGGGTGTTGGAACTCGAGGCGACGGGCGAACTCGCTTGAGATTGGAAAAAAGGAGTAAGGCCTTGGTCTCTTTATAAGAGGTTGAGTACCAAGAGCCCTCCCTGTAACCGTTCGGGACTCGTCTTTGATCGAGGAAACGTGCTAACGGGCGCGGTTGGGTTACCCACGTCCGTATTGATGAGAATCCCATAAAAGGGGGTACACGATCTCTGCTTTCACAAGATGTGCCAAGGAAACTGCCTCGCAAAACGTGCTGAGGTGGAAAAGTAAAAACGATTCGAGTAAAGGACTTGGCCGTAGTGTGATGACGCACTGCGGAATACGTCAGCAGATTTGATTTGTGTTAATATTATTCTCTCTATGGCAATATGTGAAAACTTATTTTGTAGAGCCGGACACTACTCTTGGTGTTTACAATCTTCTATGAAGGACTTGGAGGAGAAACCCGCCTTGCAATGCCGAAGACAATCTACGCGCAGGACTCGTCGTCATTGAAGCCTGGTTCAGGGGCTACTGAGGGAGTCCTGGATTAGGGGGTGTTCGGGTAGCCGGACTATACCTTCAGCCGGACTCCAGGACTATGAAGATACAAGATTGAAGACTTCGTCCCGTGTCCGGATGGGACTTTCCTTGGCGTGGAAGGCAAGCTTGGCGATGCGGATATTCGAGATCTCCTACCATTGTAACCGACTCTATGTAACCCTAACCCTATCCGGTGTCTATATAAACCGGAGGGTTGTAGTCCGTAGGACATCAATTCCATATACAACAATCATACCATAGGCTAGCTTCTAGGGTTTAGCGTCCTTGATCTCGTGGTAGATCTACTCTTGTACTACACATATCTTCAATATTAATCAAGCAGGACATAGGGTTTTACCTCCATCAAGAGGGCCCGAACCTGGGTAAAACATCATGTCCCCTGCCTCCTGTTACCATCCGGCCTTGACGCACAGTTCGGGACCCCCTACCCGAGATCCGCCGGTTTTGACACCGACAGGGAGCTTTCCTGTGAATGCTTCGTATGCTAATTGTTTCTTATTTAAGGTCGGTGCTTGATGAGTTTTCTTCGTGAGTTTTTAGGGAGAGTCGGAGACAAATTTCTAGAGATTGTAAATCAAATAGTAGCATTGTTGTGTTTGTCCATTCCATCCAGATGCCAAGGCATGTGCATGCTTGATTGTTCGGAATTCTGGTGCCAATTTCCTCTCCATTTCTTTGTGTTGTACAAATGGATGCCTAAGCCTTTCTACTAAATTAGTTAGGTATATATGAGAAATGATGTTCTACCATGCTCAGGATATCCCATGCATGTATCCACCAGCCATTGTTACTTTGAGGTTCGTGTAACAAATTTTGTTTTCTTTATAATAAGCTCATGTAACTGCAATTTAGCGCCATATGCATTGTGTGCTAGGGAAGTGTTTGAACTCTGTGTAGTTATTATTTAACCATGCTGGCAGAATTCCGCTTGTAAAGAAAAGTTTATCTCCAACTAGTTTATGATTTTAGGTAACATCTTATTTCCTCATCCAATCTGACCCTCCAATGGCTCAGTTGCAGCGTCTTCCATCGATCTATCCTACAACATCAAAGCGGAGGAACCCACCTCTCTGTCTCTTATCCTTCTTCCTCCAGTAAAGACACATCTCTTTTGATACCTTATGTTGGTAAGGACCCCACACTGCTTGTATTTTGTTCAGCAGTATATGCTTGATAATTTATGTGAAATTCTTGAAGAAATGATTAGTTTGTGGATAATTCTTGGAGAAATATATTAGGAGCGCCGATGATTGCAAGTATATATAGTTGAACCTGAATTTTCTTCCCTTGATTAAGACATAACCAGCGGGAGGACCTGCACGTTCCTAGAGTCCCTATATATGTATTTTCGTTTTGGGATTTTGATGTACACATATTTTTCCATACCAAGTAATATTATAGAAAATACAGTGAACATTTAAAATGGTACATTTCTAAATGATCAATTTTATATTTATCTATGTATTAATTATCAAAGTTTTATAGTATTAGTTCAAGCATCCTTCTTAATCTCTGCTTTTATATTGCTTTGCCAATATATAGATATTAAACACCAAAGAAGAACACCTTCATATGATGCTTTCTTTGAATTGTTGTAGATTCAGTACAGAATTAAATATGAATATTGATGGTTTATGTGGAGAATATGAGAGCATAAGATATTAGGATAGTGTCCTGTGTAAATATAGATCCAGTGATTTTATGGTTGTATCTATTTATGTTATGTTCCGATATTTTAAACTGGCCTTCTATGTGCCCCTCATGTTTTAAACTGGCAATATTTTTAGTTTTGCGTGGTTATAATATAATCCCAGTCTTGCTAACTTGGCATGGTTATTTATAATAAGCTCTTGTAACTGCGATTTGGCGCCATGTGCATAGCATGCTAGGGTAGTATTTGAACTCTCTGCAGTTATTAGTTAATTAAGTTTGCAGAATTCTATTTGTAAAAAAAAAATCTTATACTGCAACTGATTGATGATCTTAGCTAAAAAAATATGTCCTCATCCAGTCTGACCCTCAATTGGCTTGATTGCAGCGCCTTGCATCGATCTATATCCTACAACAACGAAGCGCAGGGATTCAATTCTCTGCCTATCCTTCTTCCTCTAGTAAAGACCTTTCTCTTTTGATACCTTATGTTGGTAAGGACCCCAAGACTGCTTGTCTTTTATTCAATTGTATTTGCATGCTTATTTATGTGAAATTCGGCTTTAATTTTTTCGCGCCACTTTGGAATTTGGTTTGGGATTCAATCAGATTGCTAGTTGGCCTATAAATATATTTTCACATTAAGGTCTTTATGGACTCTATTTGGAGTTTGTATTAATATTAATTTTCTAGCTTCCATTTTTGTTTCGATTTTTGATGTTTTTAAAGAGAGCAGAATTATTTGGCCTCCTAATTAATTTGATGTTTTATAATTTTATTTTTAATTAATTGATTTAAGGGTTTTATGTCGACTTTAAACAAAACCAAATTGCTAACATTGTATTCTTATTATTTTTATTTTGTTTGTACAATAGAGTTGTATTCTATAAATCAAACCACTATTTCCCATATAAAAATCATTCCAAGGTTTTGTTATTAGTGGATTCTATAAGGTTTCCATTCAAAAAATGAATATGTATGTAATTATGCTTAATTTCCTATCAGGTTCTATTTCTAGGCGACCTGTATATTTGAGTGTGCTCTTTATCAGCATATTCCATATGTACATGCTATATCTATTTGTTAAAGGAGTGCTTTATTAGAAATCAGTTTTTACAGCCTAAAGCGCCAACTTTAGAACATCCTTTGGGACCTGCCCATGCGAATTTACATTTGAACGTAAACGTCTAATGGAATTTTCAATTTCATACACTATGGATTTTTTTTCTCTCCCCCTGTTTTGTTAACGACACACTCTAAAAATCATCAAAACGCTTATCTAACTTCGATGTCGCTTATTATTTTCTATCTGCCGCGTCATTCATTAATTATTAACATGATCTCAAGTGCACAGTAGTGTTGATCTTAACAATGCAGTGCTGACCATTATTTTACAAGAATACACTTTTATGAAATTGTGAATTAAGTTACAGTAGGTAAATTCTGTAATAAATCAATTGAGGATGCCATTATAGTTCATTTCAGTTTGATGGAGAACCCACAGAGTAAATATGAAGTTTAACTTGCCGTTAATTTATGTTCATCATGACACCATCACACGGATTCAGGACATCCGAACCATACTCACATATTTTTTTAATACTGAACCTATTTATTTCTCCAATGTTTTCGTTGTTAGAGTGAACTGTGAACCGATAGGTCCTGCTAAGTGGTGGTTTGGCCTGTATAGGGTATCAACGTTTTGCGGTTTGTCTTCTCTTTTGTTAGAATTCTAACGGGAAACCAATTCCATCTCCCCTTTTTTCCACGTACAACACACATGAGGATTAATTTCCATGTTCACTATTTTGCCTCGTTTATCTATTTATTGTATCCTTCGAATGGATATCAAACAACACATCAGTAGTGTATTTGTGCTATACTTCTATTATGCCTAACTTTTCATCCCTTTCTTATGAAATAATTCGGTTCCCCGGAGCAAAATAGCTACCCTGTTTTATGAGAGAAATCATGCGCTTCAGGCTAGGGTATTATCTATATTCAATTAGTCTTATATCCATCATATTTCCAATGTGAGCCGTCCATTGCGTTTTATATGAAGTTTTGAGTTATATGGTTATGTAATTCCAGTCATGGTTAGGATGTTTATCATAACCTGAATTGCTCTTATATATATACCTCATATTTTGGCATGCCCCCATATTTTGATAGAGCACTGTTTGAAAGACTGCATTCTTAGTGCAAGGGATGGTCGTATTTTGGCCGCCGACCCTCTGCATCCTTCCCTCGCTTGCACCACTACCTTCCTGGCCCTTTTTGCTCTGCCGCTCCATCAAGCCACGCTCGACTGGTACGGGAAGCAAACTGATGGATCCATCTACCGCCATTCTTCATTGTGTCCATTACCTCCATACTGTCTAAACTAATTTCGAATCTATTATTTATTTTTATTTTTGTGGGCTAATTTCAAATCTATTATTGCACCCCCATGGTCTAAGCAAGCTTCAACCAAAATCGAAACTCTCAAACAGTAAGCGAATGACAAAATGAGATTTACGCGGACGGAGACCAGCACATACTACCTCGCAGTAGAGGAGAGGACCAGCAGTGGACCTGCCTTCCAGCAGATCGCGGAGGATGGAGGTCAAACCTGCATGCAGCCGAAGAAGGAACACGTGCGACACCTGATCTGCTGACGGAAATGGTAACGGCCGGCTACTCTAAGCCGATCAGTCCATCGGAGATCACAAGGAAATACCATGTATGCTGCTAGAACGCGTGCTCTCTTCCCTCCCCCCTTTCATTCCTCCCCCGCCCCGTACCCTTTGGGTCGGATCTCGTAATCCACGATTAATTCGCGTGCTTGCAGTGCACCCTCCCCTTCCTTCTCCGATCCTCCTACCCTGGCCCCTCTCTCCCTCGAAGCGATGCTCCACAAGTAAGGAAGATCCCGTGCTTGCACCAGTTATGGTGAAATATGTTTGTATGCTAAGTTTTTGTTTTTATTCCTTTTTTAAGAAATTAAGTGCATAGAGTATTCCTGTGATTTTATTTTACACTTCAAACCCCTCTTTATTGATCAGTGATAAGGGTCAAATCCTTTACAATCATAGGGATCAAAGAAGTAGGTGCCTCGTCCATCCAAACAAAACTAGCTATAGGTACTAGTACTAGGACTAGCAAGTTCATGCAGTCATACTAGTACTATTTGTATCACGAGGTGTGTGCTCAAATAACCCATGAGGAAAATCACTAGTTCATGCACTACACTAATTGCAAGTTTTGCTAATTCATGCCGTACATAATATCATGCTATCCAATCCTTCATGAACATTTTTTTCAAAGCTATTCGATACATTTCATAAACACTTTCAAAAAATTCATGAATATTTTTAAATTGTGAAAAAATATTATTAAATGGTAAGAATGTATTTTCAAATGTCATGAAGCTTTTATAAATCTATGAACAATTTTTATATGTTATGAACATTTGGTGAATACTTTTTCAAAAATGTAAGGAACACTTTTACAAATTACCACCATTTATTGTTGAATTGTAAGAACATTTTTTAAGAAGGGGTGAACTTTTTATAAAATGAATTCACATTCTTTAATATATCATGAACATTTTCATTAGATGTGGAAAAACTTGTTTAAACTGCATGAACAAATGTGTAGATATACGTTGGACATTTTAAGTAAAAGAATCTAAATAGTTTTTGTTAAACTTCTAAAAGTGATCGTGTAATATAATAATCAGTTAGTGCTCCAAGTGATTTCTAAATGGTCGAAAAAGCATGGACTGTCTTCTAGGATAATATCAGTAGGTTGTTGTATGACCAGTTGAGGAAATTAGTTATAAATAAGGAGATGACATCTGGATCAAGCAAGGCAAGTGCAACTCCTGGTGCCCAACCTGCTGCTTCTAGGGCAAGGAAAAATAAGCAAAATGTCTAATCGGGGACATCTACTGTGTAACCTCCTACATGCATCAGCCTAACCAAGACCATTTCTAAGGCTCAAATGCTGAAAAACTTGATTGAAAAGGCAAAGAGCGGTTTGACTGAGAAGCCGAAGAAGATGAGAAGTAAAACAGTTGAAGTAAAGAGCGTTCATGAAGAGAATGGCTCTTGTAGTAACAAACATTTCATAATGAAGAGGACCACCCATAAAGTTATATTGTTGTTGATCCTTCATTTAATGATTTTTATAAGGATCATTTCAAGATATCTTTTCAGAATAATCAAGTTTAGGCTTCACTAGTTCACAACAACACAAGCTACAGAATACACCAAACCAGTAGCAGTGGCACATACACCTTGTCAGTCTTCACCTTTTCTTAGCTCCTACACCTTGCCAAAGCTCTCCATCTGGGTTGCTAACATCATCTGTCCTCCATCACTTCCAGGAGGAAATCAATTCTGACAAATTGTTTATCAAACTTAAGAAGTAAAAGAATTTCGTCATATTCAAAATGTTTTGAAAAAAGCATTTAATTCAAATGTACTCAGTTGCCTAAGGGTGATATGTATACACGTGATCTTCTAATAAGCACCTTAATTTGTCTGAATTAAACACCTAAACCAGCCAATGCATGAGTAAGGGAAATTTTAGAATATACGCAAATTGCTATTGATAAGAGATGGTCAAAATCATGTGGAATGGGGTACGACTGAGAGGGCTTGTTTGTTCACCAACCTTCACTGATTTGTTCGGTCCAAACTTGTCATTATTCTTCCCCATTTTCGAACCCTATCCATCCACGGCTATGGCCATGTTTGAGCAGTTAATTAATTCCGGTGATGTCGGGATGGTTATTTATAACAAATTTATGTATCTGCAAAATGTTATTGTATGTTTCATTATTTCCGCGCGCCACCTATTGCTTCCTAAGGGTAGTTGGCCGTTGTTGGCAACAATTCTAGCCGGCATTTGGACTTGTCGTTGATGCGAGCAGATGATCGATGAGGAGCGGATCATCAACAAGTCAAGATCAGAGAAGCACGGAAGACGGAGTGTCAAGATTAAGGGGAGATTGTTAGAAGTAATCTTGTCTAGTAGTAGGACTAGTTAGTCCGGCTTGGTGTCTTGGTTGTAGACGCGTGATAGGAGTTGAGTAGGTGTCCATGTAGGACTTCATGTCATGTCGTGAGTACTAGTCTAGGTTGGGTCCGACTAGGATTATATGCACATGGCCGTGAGTCTTTTGTATCACGTGAGAAAAGGAGAAAATAAAAAGAGGGAAAAGAAAGGCACGGCGTGCCTTTGGCAAAAGTTTTTGTGTGCGTGTGTTCGTCTACATTGATGTGATCAATCCTGTGGGCGAGTTCCAACAAGTGGTATCAGAGCTAGGTCGATTTGAAGCTGCGCTTGCCCCGGGGTGGCAACCCGACTAGCGCCTCGGGGCAGGCGATGTTGTCGTTGGGTGGTGCAGCGACGAGGAGGATCATGCGATCGTCGTTCGGCGGAGCGACATGGAGGGAGACGGCATGCTGTCGTCGGGAAGGCGGTGGAAGACGATCGTTGACAGGAGCAATGGTGCCGTGGTGCGGTGTCGGAAAGTCGTCAAGATCATCGTCCGCGTGAGTTTCATGAGTCAAGGAGTCGTGCGAGTCAACACGTCTCGGTCGGTTGGTCATCATCATTGTGTCAACGTCGTCATGTCCAAGTGCTCGTCTCTGTGAAGAGGCGTTGAAGATGAATCGTGCTCAGGTCGTCTATGTGTCTCGACGAGAGGATCAAGTTCAAGTATGTGGGGGCGGTAAACCATTGAAGGTGAGTCTCTTCAATGAGGCCATGTCTCTCTACATGAGGCTGGAGTGCATGGTGTAGTGCACAGGGTGCTGTGATTCACAAGGAGTCGGCATGTATCTTGCTAGGGTGGATGGTGAAGTTTACCGGGTGGGGGTTTTCACAAGTTACTGGCGAGGCTGAGTAGTCCAAGGCATATTTGAGGTGGTCCGTAAATTCGGCAAGTCAAAATTGGAGGGGAGAATGTTGACAACAATCTAGCCGGCAATTTGACTTGTCGTGCTGCGAGCGGATGAGTCGACAAGGAGCGGATCATCAACAAGTCAAGATCAGAGAAGCACGGAAGACGGAGTGTCAAGATTAAGGGAAGATTGTTAGCAGTAATCTTGTCTAGTAGTAGACTAGTTAGTCCGGCTTGGTGTCTTGGTTGTAGACGCGTGATAGGAGTTGAGTAGGTGTCCATGTAGGACATCATGTCATGTCGTGAGTACTAGTCTAGGTTGAGTCCGACTAGGATTATATGCACTTGGCCGTGAGTCTTTTGTATCACGTGAGAAAAGGAGAAAATAAAAAGAGGAAAAAGAAAGGCACGACACGTGCCTTTGGCAAAAGTTTTTGTATGCGTGTGTTCGTCTACTTTGATGTGATCGTTCTTGTGGGCGAGTTCCAACAGCCGTTTACTGTGTTGAAATAAATTCAGTAATTCTAGGGTTGTATGTACGTATGTTAAGTTCCAGTATCTTTAATTGGCCTTTTATCACTCATATTTTGGCGTGGTCTGCATGTTTAAAGTAAAGCAATATTTTGAGTTATCCATGGTTACAATTCTGGTCATGATGGGGGCGCATGATTATTTATGATAAGCTGCTATAACTTTGATTGGCGCAGTGCTAGGACAGTTTTTAATTCTGTGCAGGGTTTTCTTTCTAAAAAACAGTTTCTATAACTACATTATTTTGATGATTTTAGGTAACATTTATTTCCTTTTGGTTATGGCTTTTGAAGGTTATTGTATGGTGACGTGCTCAGCGCTGATTGGTGGATAACATCGGAGTCCTCCGAGGTGAAATATCTTTTTCCTAATCCATCGTTCGGTGTGTCTGTTTGTACTTGCTGAGGTGCTGTGAAATGGAGTGCAGCAAGGATGCGGCCCTTGTTGCAAAGGAGGCTGCGGAGAGGAAGTTTGAAACTATGACTACCATCTTCAAACATTCTACTTCCAGGGCAAGGAAAAGGAAGCAGAATGTAGGATTAGAAACATCCGCAGTGCACCATAACGTCCATATGCCGTTCCAAGCAAACGAGGCACCAATGCCGCAAACTGAGAATGTTCATGCAGTACAAACTGAGAATCAAGATGGAAGCAGTGCTAGAAATTTTCAGTGGAGTCCAGTATGTGTGGCCGGTGAAAGTATTCTGGCTTCTAGCAACACTGGAGCCACAGAGTTTCAACATGTTAATGGTGGGTGCAATGGGAAACTGCAACCTCCTACCAACATCAGCCTAAGCAAGTCCTTTCGTAAGGATGAAATGAGAAAACTTTTGATTAAAAAAGCAAAGAGTGGTTTAACCGAGAAGCTGAGGAAGAATAGAACTAACAAGAATGATTCGGGTACAAACACAGATGCTGAAAAAGAAGAGGATCACCCATCCACATATATTGTTCCTGATCCTCATTTTCATGATTTTGATAACGATTGTACCGAGGAATCTTTTCAGAGTGGTCAAGTTTGGGCTTCGTATGGTGACAAAGATGGCATGCCTCACTCTTATGTGCTCATTAAGAAACGTCTGTCCTTATCACCATTTAAGCTCGGAATAAATTTTCTCCACGGCGCAAGGACGAGCAATGAATTTGGGTCTTTCGATTGGGTTTCTTCTAATTTAAGAAAGACGTGTGGTGATTTCAGGATTGGCATGTATGAAACCTGCAGTGCATTGAACGCATTCTCTCACTAGATTACATGGGATAAAGGTCCTCGTGGGATAATCAGCATTTTATCCATGGAAAGGCGACATATGGGTCGTGTACCGAAACTGGTCACCTGATTGGAGTGGAAATACTCCTGATAATGTGATGCAAGTCTATGATCTGGTTGAGGTTCTGGATTCAGAACGGTTTTTGGATTTATGATGCTGAGCACAGCATTTCTGTCGCCGCATTGATCAAGGTTGTTGTATTCAGAACGGTTTTTCGACGCTGCCCGGATGGGTATGCCATCAAGAGCATTATGAAAGTAGAGATGCTTCGGTTTTCACACCAGGTTCCTTTTTACAGGATGACAGAGGAAGAAGCTCCAGATGTGCCCATGGGTTGCTATGAGATAGACCCAGCTGCTCTTTCTAAAGAGCTCCTTGAGGAGATCATAGAGGCAGTGGAGGAGGGTAACGAGATACCAGGGGAAGAAGCTATTTAGTGCCGACAAAGATGGTTGTGAGCTACCCCGAGCTGCCACCTCCGATCAACTTCAAAGGAAAACTGAAACAGTGGAGAAAGGCAATGCTGATGAAAACATTGATTGATGCTGATCATTAGATGCCTTTTATGTTTCTTGATACCTGCCATCTGTACTGAATATTGAGGTAAAAGCACGGCAGACCCAGGAACTTGTCCGGCCCGTGATGTTTCAGCCCACAAACTTGCAAAACTCCACTCCGCCACCCACAAACTTGCAGCCCATGTGCAAAAACACCCAAAGCCAATCCCGTTGCGACATCTGGCCGAGGCGGAGTCGAGGCGTTCGTCGCTCCCTTTTGCAGAAACCCCCCTGACATTTACCAGTACTGAACCCGCACTCTACATCTATGGCGACAGTTGATTCAGTATAGAAAGAAGACTGGCTGTACTAACACAAAACACTACTCGTATTCAGTTGGCAAAGGACAATAGAGCACAACGGCAGATCCTGGGTTCGAAACCTGGGCCAAACCCTTTTTTTTGCCATTTTTAACATAGAAAAGATTCAGACTGAAACATAGAAATCAGTTCAGAATTTGCTATACATATGTGCCATGACTGAAAAAATTCAGAATTTGCTGTACATATGTACCATGACAGTAAAAATTCAGAATTTGATGTACATATGTACAATGACTGAAAAATGCAGAAATTGAGCACATATTTTAAGCAGCAGAGATTAGTTTAAACATCATTTAAACAAGTACAGCATAAAAGAGTTTGCTGTCGTAGAATACACTTAAGTTTAGCAGCAGCACCATGGAGTTTGCTGTCACAAAATACATCACTAAAGAAAGTTCATCCATGAACTCTTACATTTGGTGAGACAAAATGAAGTTCATTCATGAACTTGTAGGTGTACTAATGGAATGGCCTACAAGTTGAGATCTGGAATTTCTGTAGCCCTGTCATCTCCAAACAACCAGTAATATACACCTCTTCCAGTACCAAATCCAAGTCCTAAAGATGTGTCAACACCTGAAGATATTCCAGCACCTCTTCCAGTACTAGCTGCTGCAATGTTCCTTCCCCTTCCAACTCCTCTTCCAGCTCTACCTCCTGCAGTTCTTCCAGAGATCCTTCCCCTTCCAGCTCCTCTTCCCCTAGCAGCAGCTACAGATGTGCCTGCAATATCAGCAGCTCCTCTTCCAGCTCCCCTCTGTCTTTTATTACCTCTTGCAACATGTTGTGATCCTTCCCCTGTTTCATCTCTTCGGGTTGCTCTTGTACTCCTGCCTATGTTCATTTCGGTTGTAATAACTCTAGGTTGTGGAATGGAATCACCTGCAGCTGCAACAAAAGAGGATTGCTGAGGCAATGGTCCATGCTCTCTATGAGGAGCTCTGAATGATCTCTCTCTTTGTGCCATGTTGAAGACCATTGATTGTGGCTGGCGTGAGGGATCTAGTGTAGGATTTGCCAGCCCAGGGAAAATGTTCTGCACATAGCATACAATCATCATCATAAGGAGCTCTAACATTTTAACAACAAAGTGAGAAAAAATGTCATATTTGTAGAAGTTACCTGAAGAAAAGAAGGGTCATCATAATTTTCATATATTTCATATCCTCCTCCAAGCAGGGCCTCCTGGTACTTGTAGTGGCCCTTCCTGTTGTGGTCAGGCTTGCCACAAATAGAACAATGCATAGTTACTCCTTTTTTGTTCAAATACCTCACACCACCTTTGATTTTCTCCTCTGGAGCTTTCTTCCTATTTTTTCTTTGGCCTTCCCACCTGCTTTGTGAACACTGGAGGATAGATTTTGTCAGCTTCAATCTTCTCCCAGTCTTTTGGATCTCTTAAAGGAACCAGGGTATAACCATATGCTTTCAGGTAGGTCTGCACTGTGTAGCAATCATGCACCATGTCCTCAGGGTTAATTCTCTCTTCCCTCATGCAAGCAATGCTATGCCCACAAGGAACACCAGACAGTTGCCACCTTCTACACTCACATTTGTGCAAGCACAGATCCACTAAGTAGCTGGAGTTGCCTGATTGCACTCTAAACAGTTCTTGACCAGCTGGAGAAACATGGCAATTAGCAGCATAAGCTGTGTTTTTCTCAAGTTTTTTCAAAATCTTAGGACAAACTCTGTTTCCTTTCCACTTTTCCACTGCCTCTCTCTGCTTAATCATCATCCTGTGCATTATCTTATAAAAGATATTTTCTAGCATAGATAGAACTGCCATCTCTCTGGCATCCAGAATATAGCTGCACATGGAAATGATAAGCCATTCAGAACATATGTATGATAAGCACAATAGGCTATGGATGATAAGCACAATAGGCTATATATGATAAGCACAATAAACATGATAATATGCAAGTGTGTTTATATGATAAGTAGAACAACATTTTGTGACAAATTACCTGTTAAAAACCTCTGAATTGTTGTTTAGCAGAATGTCACACTTGCTGAAATCACTAAAATAAGCTTTAACCCATGTATTCACATCCAATCTTTCAGTCCAGTGAAATGCAGCAGAGCAGTGCCCATCCATCCTTTGGCAGTTCTCCCACGAACTAGTGCATTCCACTTCTACCCAACCCATGGGAATAGGGAATATACAATCATTTGGGTCAATGCCAACAGCACTCAGCAAAATTCCCTTAAACCTGGTCTTCATATGACATCCATCAATAAAAATAATTGCTCTACAGCCCTTGAGCCAGCCTCTTTTACATGCATCATAAGACCAGTAAAGGGTTTTCAAGCATTTCCTCCCTAATGGAAAATTTGTGTCCTTCACAAGAGCAGTGGATAGGAGAAATGTGGAACCTGGGTTAGATCTTCTCAGTTCACTTCCATAGTCCCATAATTTGTTGAATTGCTCCTCCTCATCTCCATGTATCTCCTTGAGAGCTTGTTTCCTTGCTCTAGCTAACTTCCATCTGTTTGGTGTCACATTGAACTCCTTTGTAACCTTCCTTGAGAAAGTTCCAAGTGACATCTTCTGATCATCCCTAAATTCATCTATGAAGTATGCTATTAGAAATTTTGAAGTGAGGGACCTCAACTTCCATTTTTTTGGACATCTGTGCTCAGCTACATATGCCTTGATGACAAAACCCCCTGTTCTGTTGTCTTTACCAGCCTTCAACATCCAGGGGCAACCTTTCTGACATACTGCATCCAGCCTAGATGGCTCATTTTTTACCTTCCTGATCTTAACTCTTTGCCTAATAGAGTATGCTGTTAAAGCATTTCTGAGCTCCTTCACATCAGCAAAAACCATGCCAACTTTAAAAATAGGTGATTTCATGTCAACTTTTGCATTGAAAGCCCTGAATTTGTAATTCAAGTACTCTTCTTCTTCTTTTCTCAGGTGCAAATCTTCATCATCAAGAATATACTCAGGTTCCACATCTGGCTCCTCCACCTCCTCTTCTTCATGCACATCAAAATCAATGTTGTCATCAAACAAATCATCATCTCCCTCATCAATCTCATAATCACTATCACTGAAGTCAGTATCTGTGTCTGCTAGCTCTGCTTCCTCATTACCATCTTCATTGGCATTATTTGCTTTTGGTGCCATCTCAGATATGGGATCTTCATTCAAAACTTGAGCTTCACAAACAGCCCTACTTGGCATTTTTGTAGGACTGCTAACAACTGCCAATGTTGGGCTTCCTTTATATATCACATCATCCCTGCAGATTCGTATGAAGTTTGAATGATCAACCAACATGTGAAATACCTTGTGATCTGCACCTACTTTGATCATATCTTGGACATTTGCATCTCCCCTAATATGCACCAATCCATCTGATAACTCATGCCCAGGTCTGCACCAGTACATGTTCTGCTCATCAACACCATAGCCTAGCCACTTCAGATGCTCTTGGAGGACAGAATAGCTCAAATTAGTTGCACTGCAATAATCCAATATCTCTAGAGTAGCCCCATAATATTCCAGATTATTGCTTGGCCCACAAAACAGACCACTGTGCTCAATTTCCAGAGTAAAGAAGATGCTCTCAACTGCTACCCCCATTGCAGAATCACAAACTGCAAAACAGCAAACACAAGTTGTGTTATTAGCTACAAATTAAACATACATCCTAATAATGATGCTGCAATCAAAATCCCTCTTCACATATAAATCTTGTTGAAATGCTCAAATCACAAACCATCTTCAGCAGCAGCAATGCATGTGCACATACAATCCAATAAAAAGTAACAATTTTTGACATGTAATACGACATCCAACCAAATTTCAAACTACAGACACCGAAACAAGCAAACCCTAGCACAAATCCATCGGCTAACCAAGAAGATCCATCCATCCTAATTACTTCACCTGCAAATAGCCTTTCGAATCATCTATATATCCGTCTGAATCCAACCGATCTTCCTAGTTCAAGAACCCTACCAAACCCCCACGCCCACAAAAGACGCAACAAGACTGGCGCAGAACAGAGCATAACAGGGCATACCATAGT
The DNA here is from genome assembly GCF_003073215.2 of Triticum urartu. NCBI lineage: Eukaryota > Viridiplantae > Streptophyta > Magnoliopsida > Poales > Poaceae > Triticum > Triticum urartu. The sequence continues at coordinate 11,917,839 of NC_053022.1, read as the reverse complement.
CGGGGGGGATAGCTCCAGGTTCACGGACGAAACCGACGGATTCCGGCGGCTCCATGCCTGCGCCGGTCGCCGACGACGCCGCCGAGACGGATGACATCATCTTGGAGCGGAACCGTCGCCACAGCGCGCGAGTTCTGTGGAGAGATGAAACCACAGGGCAAAACAGAGTTTGCCAAACCACATATGTACAGCAAATTCTGAACTGATTTCTATGTTTCAGTCTGAATCTTTTCTATGTTAAAAATGGCAAAAAAAAGGGTTTGGCCCGGGTTTCGAACCCAGGATCTGCCGTTGTGCTCTATTGTCCTTTGCCAACTGAATACGAGTAGCGTTTTGTGTTAGTACAGCCAGTCTTCTTTCTATACTGAATCAACTGTCGCCATAGATGTGGAGTGCGGGTTCAGTACTGGTAAATGTCAGGGGGGTTTCTGCAAAATGGAGCGACGAACGCCTCAGCTCCGCCTCGGCCAGATGTCGCAACGGGATTGTCTTTGGGTGTTTTTGCACATGGGCTGCAAGTTTGTGGGTGGCGGAGTGGAGTTTTGCAAGTTTGTGGGCTGAAACATCACGGACCGGACAAGTTCCTGGATCTGCCGTGCTTTTACCTCCTGAATATTTGTTGGCATGTTGTAACTTGCATGTTTTCCTAACTTTTATTTCTCTTAAACATGAATATTGTTGTAATTGAACTAGAACATATGGGGCTAGCCATTCTGTGTTGTAATTGGGTAGCTTGGACATTTAGTAACTAGCTCGACTTTTTATCAGTGGAGAACCAAAGTTAAGTTTGTGCGAGCTTCTCTGTGAATGATATTCTACCATGCATGGGACATCCTGTACATTTATCCGCCATCTGTTGTTACTTTGATATTCATGCCACGCTTTCTAGGTTGCCACAAAAAATGTTTTGTTTCTTAGTGTTAAATATTTCATTGTGGTAATTTTTCTTCCCTTGCTTTTAGCTCTTTATGGACTCTATTTGGACTTTGTATTAAAATAAATCTGCTTGCTTCCATTTTTTTATTTGTGATGTTTTTAAAGAGAGTTGAATTATTTATCCACCTAATTAATTAGGATTTTATAAATTTATTTTGAATTTAGCGATTTAAGGGTTTTGTATCGACTTTAAACAAAGCCAAATTACTAACATTATGTACTTATTATTTTGATTTTATTTGTGAAATAGAGTTGTATTCTATAAATCAAACCACTTTTTCCCATATAAATATCATTCAAAAGTTCTCTTATTATTGGACTATACAAGGATTTCATTCAAAAATCAATATGCATGCAATTATATGTAATTTCCTATCTGGTTCTATTTCTAGGCGACCTGCATTTTTGAGTGTGCTCTTTATCCAATCCTTCATGGACATTTTTCCAAAACTGTGCGAAATGTTTTTTCTTGCATTTCGTAAACACTTTTTAAAATTTTCATGAATAATTTTTAAATTGTGAAAAAATATTATTAAATGGTAAGAATGTATTTTCAAATGTCATGAAGCTTTTATAAATCTATGCACATTTTTTATATGTTATGAACATTTGGTGAATATTTTTTCCAAAAATGTAAGGAACACTTTTCAAATTGTCACCAATTAATTTTATGAGTCGATTGTGGTTGTCTTGGTGTTATGACACATCACGTTCCCTCCTTGTGTGGTCTCTCAAGGTTTCGGCTTTCTGGCCACGGTGGCTAGATCTAGATGGGATCTGGCCCTCGTAGCCGGTTGTCCTCCGCGTGTGGAACGACATTTGTATCAGACGATTTGGTCGTCTTGGTGTTATGACACGTCGGTTCCACCCTTTTGTGGTCTCTGATGTGTCGGCTTTCTGGCGGCGGTGACTAGATTTAGATGGGATTTTGCGCCCGTAGCCGGTTGTCCTCTACGCGTGGAACGACATTTGTATCAGTCAATCCTGGTCGTCTTGGTGTTATGGCACGTCGGTTCCCCCCTTGTGTGGTCTGTCAAGGTGCCGGCTTTCTGGCGGCAGTGGCAGGTTGTTCTTGGATGCCGGGGCGGTGGCCTTGGGCGGTGATGCTACTCGTTATGCTTGGTGGTAAGCGGCGTTGCAATAGTGGCGGTGTCTCCCCTTGGCAATGTGGGTAACAACGGGCGGAATGGCGGGTGATACCAATGTCGGCGTAACATAGCTAGTGGTTGCTCCAAGTATGTCTCTGGAGGCCTTGCGGTGGCGGCAGCAGCCCTCACTTCGCGGGTTGGATTGGCAACCTTGCTTCCGTTTGTGCCATGTGTGAGGGCCCGAGCAGAACCTCATCGTTTCCGCGCCAGCGTCGGCGACGATTGTGGGTGCTGCTTCCCTCCAGGGGTCGGTGGTTGTCGGTTCCATCACGTTGTCTTGGCTTCAGGTAGCTAGAACCCTTGTCCATCCTCTCAGGCTCGACGAGGCGCCCCTGCATCCAAGAAAAGAGATCCTCCATGCTGCCCTGCAATGCACCGCATGGAGCAATGGGCCTGCATGCAGCCGAGGAACCCAAGCGACATAAGCTGACTGGCGGAAACGGCTGACAGAGAAACGTGCTGCTCAGTTCTCTTCTCCCGCGCCCCGTGATCAGATCAGATATGTGATAATTCGCATGATTTCACTGCCGCTACCCCTCCACCCCCCCCCCCTTGCAATTGCAGTGCACCTTCTCACCCTTTCTACCCCTCTCTCCATCCCGTGCTTTCACTGGTAAGCTAGGAAAAGATCCATGTTTGCAACAGATCTGGGGTGTATGCGCGCAGATGCAATACCATAAGATATGCCTCCATTCTCTATTGTGTTGATTACCTCCATGAATATTATATGACTTCATTTCAAAGCGGAGGAATCAATCTGACCTTCCTTTGGCTCGGTTGCAGTGCCTTCCATCGATATATCATACAACATCGAAGCGGAGGAACCCAACTCCCTATCTCTTACCCTTCTTCCTCCAGTAAATACACATCTCTTTTGATACCTTATGTTGGTAACGACCCCCAGACTTCTTGTGTTTTGTTCAATATTATATGTTTTGCTTAATTATGTGAAGTTCTTGAAGTATGATTAGTTTGAGGATAATTCTTGGACAGAATATTAATACCTCCAGTGATTGCGAGTATATATACTTGAACCTGATTTTTCATTCCTTGCTTAAGGTATAACCTGCGTGTGGAAGCACACAATTGCGCGCCTAGAGTCCCTGTATATGTATTTTTTGTTTTAGATTTTTGAAGTACACATATTTGTCCATACTATATAATGTTATTGAAGAATACCCTGAATGTATAACATGGCAATTTTTTACATGAATAATTTTCTATTTCTCTATGTATTAGTAGTCAAAGTTATATTGTATGACTGCAAGCATCCTTCTTAATCTCTGCAATTATATTTACATTGTCGAATGTCTCCATATGTGATGCTTTCTTTTAATTATTGTAGATTCAGTACGGAATTAAATCTGAATATTGATTGTTTATACCGTATGATATTAAGATAGTGGTATAACAGATTCAGTACAGAATTAAATCTGAATATTGTTGTTTATACCGTATTGCGGTTGTACCTATTTATGTTAGGTTCCTGTATTTTAATTTGGCCTTCTATGTGCACATCGTGTGTTTGGCGTATTCTGTATCGTATTGTAGGCAGGGCGATATTTTTAGTTTTGTGTGGTTATAATATAATTCCAGTCTTGCGATCATGGCATGGTTATTTATAATAAGCTCTTGTAACTGCGATTTGGCGCCATGTGCATTTCATGCTAGGGCAGTGTTCGAATTCTGTGCAGTTATTAGTTAACTATGTTGGCAGAATTCTGTGTCTGAAAAAAAATTGTATATCTGCAACCGGCTGATGATTTTAGGTAATATTTCAATTCCTCATCCAGTCTGGCCCTCCATTGGCTGGGTTGCAGGGCCTTCCACCGATCTACATCCTACAACAACGAAGAGGAGGGATTCAGCTCTCTGCCTTATCCTTCTTCCTTCAGTAGAGACCCATCTCTTTTGATACCTTATGTTGGTATGGACCTCCAGACTGTTTGTATTCTGTTCAATAGAATCTGCTTGCTTATTTATGTGAAATTCGTGGAGAAATGATCAGTTTGTGGATAATTCTTGGAGAAAGATATTAGGATCGCCGGTGATTGCAAGTATATATAGTTGAACGTGAATTTTCTTCCCTTGCTTTTAGCTCTTTATGGACTCTATTCGGAGTTTGTATTAAAATAAATTTGCTTGCTTCCATTTTTTGATTTGTGATGTTTTTGAAGAGAGTTGAATTATTTATCCACCTAATTAATTAGGTTTTTATAAGTTTATTTTGAATTTATTTTTTGTATCGACTTTAAACAAAACCAAATTGCTAACATTGTATACTTATTATTTTGATTTTATTTGTGAAATAGAGTTGTATTCTATAAATCAAACCACTATTACCCATATAAAATCATTCAAAAGTTTTGTTATCAGTCGACGCTATAAGGATTTCATTCAAAAAATCAATATGCGTGCAATTATATTAAAAATGCTCAATGTGTATATAAAAAAATATTCAACATGTTTTCTAAAAGTGTTCGTCGTGTCATATAAAACTCAATTGGTGCTCTGGTTGCTCTTTAGATGGTTGAATAAGCATGGACCGTGTTGTTGGATGAAGCCAAAGGGGTGTTGTATGAGCAGATGAGGAAACTAGTTATAAAGCAGGAGATGGCATCTGGATCAAGTAAGGCAAGTGCAATTCCTAGAGCAAAACCTATTGCTTCCTGGGCAAGAAAGAACAAGCAATTTTTTTTATCAGCAACATCTAGAGTGTAACCTCCTACTCGCATCAAGCTAACCAAGACCATACCTAAGGCACAAGAAGGTGAAGACCAGTTTGCTGAGAAGGTGAATAAGACGAGAAGTAAAACAGTCAAAGTAAAAGAGAGTTCGTGAAGCGAACGGTTCTGATAGTAACAAAGATGTTGGAAATGAAGATGATCACCCATCAACTTGTATTGTTATTGATCCTTAATTTAACGATTTGGTAAGGATCATGTCAAGAAATCTTTTCAGAATAATCAAGTGGGGTTCAAATAATGGTGACAAACACGGTATGCGCCACAGCTATGTGTTTATTAGAAATGTATTTTGATGTCTCCATTTAAGCTCAGAATAAGCTTTCTGAATGGCTCAATGTCCGGTGTCAGAAAGATGTAAGGAATAACCATGTACTGAAATGGGTTAGGAGCCATTGGTAAGGGCTGACCACTCAACCTGATCCGTCGGATATCTATCAGAAGGTACCCGACTTGCTAGAACACTCCCCTTCAGTTCCTCTCTCCGCATCGTGCTATCCAATATCCGTCCTTAACATTTGTTTCAAAACCATGCGAAATGTTCTTTACATTTCATGAACACTTTTTAAAATTGTCATGACTAATTTAAACATTGTGAAAGCTTATTGTTATATGGATAACATATTTTAAAATATCATGATGCATCTATAAATCTGTGTTTTTTATATGTTCTCAACATTTGATGAACATGTTTTTTTAATGTAAGGAACACTTTTTAAAATTGTGACCACTTAATGTTGAATGGTAAGAACATTTTTAAAATTTCAGTATTTTTTTCTAAATTGATTCTCATTTTAAATATATCACGAACATTTTCATTGGTTGTGGAAACAATTGTTTAATCTGCATGAACAAATGTGCAGATACACATTGGAGATTTTTAGCAAAAAAATGTTAAACAGGTCTCGTTCATTTCTAATAGTGGTCAGATTACTTAATATTTTTTATTGTGTATATTAAAATTGTTCATCTTGTTTTTTTTAAGTGTTCACCTGTAAAATCAGTTGGTTCTCCAATTGCTCTCAAGATGGCCGAATTAGCATGGCGCGCGAATGCAGAACACTACAAATATTACAGAAATTGGGAACACTTATTAGTCCCATACTCAAACACCGAGGATGCAGAAACTAGAGACATGCCAATTAATCTGATAAGCTTTCTTGTATGGAGTGGTGGTCGCACCGATTTGGTTAGGGCCCTAGATATCTATTTTCTTATGTTGCTCTATGCAGAATTTTTTTTCTTGCCTTCTCTTCTGGTGCTCTTTGGTCTGCTCGTCTATGGCCTGCTGCTGCACTGTCTTTGCAATGATCTAATAGAAGGAAGAGTCATGTACTTGACAATATCACCCAGGACATGCACATGTTTTGACCGGGTTCCCTATCGTGAGACAACAGAACAGAAGTCAGAAAAAGAGCTTCTCCCAGTGCAACATGAAAAGAAAACTTAAGCTCAAGTGAACAAAGTCTCACAGGAATGCTGTGCCGTCTTCCTTTCTCAAAAAAAAAATTAAAGATGCAGAAACTCCACGTAAAACGATGCATATATCCCTAGATCAGCTGTATTCATGAGCTATTTTGACAACAATTCTTTGTCTGAATTATATATTAGATGTATCAACATGAACTTCTTTGCAAGAATTAGAAAAGATAAAAGGTAGTAGAATCTACAATTTTTAATTAAGGACATAAGTATTCATGGATTGGTTGTCATTCATGGAGTTGATGGTGACTAAAATGAAGATGGGCTTCAGCGTTGTGTCTGGCTCCGACGCAGTTGTTTCCTTTCTCCCCACCCTTCTCAGTTGCTTCCCCTCTATCCAACACTCTCTAGATCTCACCGTAATCCTGCATTAATCCGTGTGCTTACTGCACCTCCGGTCCTCCCCCACCTTCCCCATCTTGCAGCGCCACCTCCCTGATCCTTCCTGCCTTCTCCGAAGCCGGGGTCCACTCGTAAGGAAACTCATGCCCGCGCGTGCAGCAGATCTGGTTGTGTGTTACGTTTCTGCACGGCTCTCTGTCTTATCCTTCTTCCTCCAGTAATGACCCATCTCTTTTGATTTATGTTGGTTAGGACCCCCATAATGCAGGCAGTGCGCCGAAGAGCCTGTTCCCCGAGAGGCCAATGAAGGGAGGTGGCGCAGCGAGGCGAGGGACTCGGGAAACGGAACGGCTACATGCGGCACCTGCCTTCGCAGGGAGCGAGAGGCGGACACGGCCACCATGGCGCGTGCGGCGTCCACGAGCGGGAGGGGGCTGAGCGAGTGGCTGTGCACCGGCTGGCACACAACTGCACATGCAACGGCTCACACACAGCGGTGGCTGGCTGGCTAGCTAGCCAGCACGCACGGGTGCGCAGCGACTGGCTCCGCTAGCACGCCCGCCGCAGCCAGAACACGAGATGCTGGACGATGGCGAGCGGTAGTACAAGCCATAACCCCGCAACCTGTACCGCCGTGCCGAGCGGTCGTGCATAAGCACTTGGCTGCAGGCATGCGCGAGACCCTTGGCACTGGTCATGGTTGTTAGAAGTAATCTTGTCTAGCAGATTAAATAGTTAGTTTTGTTTGAACTATGCTGATCATGTACGAGGTGCAGGACTAGCTAGCTAACGTGTTGTGATAGGAAGGCGACGTGTTGGGTTAGCTATCCTTGCACGTATAGGTTTAGTAGTAGTCAGCGTCGGCTAGGTGTTCTAGTTTAGGATAGTGATTATGTTAAGAGTCCAGATAGGTTTCTTGGTGCGTTCGTATTGGAAGTCTTGTACGAGTCGGATAGTTAGCTGGTGCGTGAGGCCGTGTATATATACACACTAGGTTATGTGAGATCGAAACATCGTGAGAAAAGAAAAAAATAAAAAGAGGAAAAAGAAAGGTACAACACGTGCCTTTGGCAAAAGTTTTTGAGCGTGCATGTTCGTCTACTTTTATGTGATCGATCCTGAGGGCTGAAGTCCAACAATGGTGGCGCTCGCATCAGGTTAGAGAAGGAGCGATGGCGGCGCACTGCAGCGTGGCGAACTCCAACCTCAGCAGCATGAGAGTGGCGGCGGCCATGGTTACCATCTCTGGACCGCATACCCCGGAGCTCCTCGTGTGCCACAAATCTCCGCCAGCACGGCGAAGGCGCTGCTCCAAAGCTTCCCTGGTGACCAGTATGGTGGAGGCGCTGCGGCATGGGTTGCGGCTGCGCACGCGGGGATGATATGCGATGGTGAAGATCTAGTCAGGGACCCAGACTCAGGTCGTGTGGTGGCTGTTTTATGAGATCGGAGCGGCCATAGCGGGCTACGAGATCGTTCGTTTCTCACTACTGAAATTTTCGTATACGCCGGGTGTCGGCGTCTTTGCCGAGAGCCAAAACACGGGCACTCGGCAAAGTATGTAACGTCGAGAGACACAGCCGGCAAAAGGAATAAATCGGCAAACACATGATAATGCCGACAGCATTGCTCGGCAAACAGGCTATACTCGGCAAAGGCACTATTTACCGAGGGCCATCTGGTCACACACGGCAAAGTTTTGCCACGTGGCACATTCGGCGGCAACTAGGCATGGTCACAATTGTAACTCTTTGCCGAGAGTGGCTCTAGGCAAAGATTTAGTCCCACCTTGCCTACCGACTAGCAAAAAGACATGTTTAAATAGTTCAATAGTCCAACGGCATTAAGCTTCAGTCTTCATTAGTAAACTTGAGTTCAGTTGTACCCTAACATTAAATATTTTAGGGAACTCTGAATATCTATCCGATTATTGGCAAGATGAGATATATCTGTTTTCTTTTTCTGGTATTTTTTGTTTCCAACTATTAGTGCATACTAGAAGCATACTGCATTCAACTTTGAATAACTGCAGCAAGTGTGGATGATGAGTTCAGTGACACTAAAACCCTGACATTTAGCACTTTCAGTCAATAGCTGCAACCGCACAAGAAGTAGAGTATGAAATAGATAGCCAAGAATATGTGTAATATTATATAGTATAGGCATAGAGTTTCATTGGTAATGGGTTTCAGTGACACAGAGCAGCAAAGAATAAACTTGAGGTCAGTTATACCCTAACTTCAGTTTCAATTTCAGTGACAAATTGCAGCAAGTAGGGAACTCTGGATATGTGATACAGACAAGCAAGATCAGGTATCTGTTTTCCTTGTTTTCGTTCAGGTATTGTTTGTTTCCACAAATATATTGTTAGCAATGTGCTGCCCTACAAACATTACTAGTACAAATAACTGTAGCAAATGCAAATGATGAGTTCAGTGACTAGGACAGGCAGTAGAGAATCAGCTTCACTGACACAAGCCTGACATTTAGCATTTTCAATATATTTTGAATGTTCAGACTTTTAGTACAGACTTGAAAGAAGCGCGTACTTGTCTTGACGTTTGGGCGAACCCTCGAACTAGAAGAAGAAGCAAGATTTGATTTGGAACCCCGGTTTCATACGTTTAGGAAATTCGGTGAAACCAGATGCAAAATACTCAAACAAGAAGCGAGGTTCGAAGCCAGATGCAGAGAAAAAAAGGGGGGAAACAAACTCGAAGCGATTTGTTCAAGAAGAAGCAGATGCTTACTCATGACTCCGCAATGGTAGCAGGGTCCCTCCTTCTTCACCATGACTCCGCAATTGTCACCGCCGACCCATTTTCGCCCTGGCGGCCAGTCTGCCGTGATTTTTCAAGCATAATTTAAAAAAAATACAAACATTTTATATAGTTTCACAACAAAAAAATATATCATAGTTCACAAGCCTAATAAATATATCATAGTTTACTAGTCAAATAAAAAGTTAACTATCTTAAATACATTTTAAACAAGATACATCTATTGGTTGCCAACGTGAGCCCACATATACTCAACCAAATCATTTTGCAGTTGAATGTGAGTTTCCCGATCACGCATTTGATGATGAAATTGGGTGAACTGTGCAAACATTACCGCTCCTCCATGCTTAGGCAAAACATTGTCACCTTGAAAATGAAACCCTTGGTCATAGATACATTCTGGGTGCTCATCCTCTACATTCATATTGTGCATGATCACACAAGCAATCATCATCTCCCACAACTTCTTGCTGCTCCAATTGGAGGATGGTTGTCTTTGTTACAGGAGATGCATCTAAGTGGGGCAGATCCAAGGAATGCATGGCGCCATTGTCCAGCCTCTGCACGCCGGCATGATGGGTAGGCATTGTAGCAGATAACAGTTGGACATCATGTATGGCAGATGGCTAACATGTTTAGCATTTTACAACAGATATCACCTGGCAGGCAGGACCAGTGGGCGTGTAGATAATGGAACATTTTGTAAAAATGCAAGTAACATTTTTTATAATCACGACCATTTATTGTTCACTAGTAAGAACATTTTTTAAAATTCATGATTTTTTTATAAGTGAATATTTATTTATAATACATCATGAAGGATTTCATTAGCTATGGAAACACGTGTTCAAACTGCACGAACATATGTGCAGATGCACATTGGACATTTTTATTAAAAAGTCTAAGTAGTTTCTGTTACATTACCAAAAGTGGTCATATTATAATAAAAAATGTTCATTGTGCATACAAAAATGATCATCATGCATTTAAAAAGTGTTCATCGTGTAATATAAAAATCTATTGGTGCCCCAGGTGCTTTCCACATCATCGAATAAGCATGGACAATGTTGTTGGATAAAAGCATTTGGGTGTTGTATGACCCGATGAGGAAATTAGTTACAAAGCAGAAGATGACATCTTGATCAAGCAAGGCAAGTGCAACTGCTGGTGCCTAACGTGGTGCTTCTAGGGCAAGGAAAAACAAGCATAATGGCTGATTAGCAACACCTGCGGTGCAACCTCCTACTCGCGTCAACCTAACAAAGACAATTCCTCAAGCTCAAATGCTGAATTATTTTGACTTAGAAGGCTAAGAGCGGTTTGAATGAGAAGCTAAAGAAGAAGATAAGTAAATAAGTCAAAGTAAAGAGCGTTGATGATGTGAATGTTTCTAGTAGTAACAAAGATGTTGAAAATGAAGATGATCACCCATCAACTTATATTGTTATTGACCTTAATTTAATGATTTTTATAAATATCATGTCGATAATCCTTTCTAGAGTAGTCGAGTTTAGGCTTCAAATGGCGACAAACACGGTATGCATCACTATTATGTGTTTACTAAGAAATGTATTTTCGCGTCTCAATTTAAGCTCAGATTAATCTTTTTGAATGGCTCTAGGTCAAGCAATGAAAGTGGGTTTTTCGATAGGGTTTCATCTGGTCAAAGAAATATGTTAGGAAGGAACAAGTGCTGACATCGGCCAGCAGCCATTATAAAGGTCCGCTACTCAAGCAGATCCATCGGGGATCTATCAGAAGAAACCTGGCTCCTCATCAGTTTCGCCCATCGTATCATGCCATCCCATCTTTCATGAACATTTTTTTAAAACTGTGGGAATTCTTTTACATTTCATTAAAACTTCTATAAATTGTCCTGAATAATTTTAAAATTGTGAAAAATTATTGTTAAATGGTAAGTATGTCTTTTAAAATATCATGAAGCTTGTATAAATCCACGAACATTTTTTATTTGTTATCAACATTTGATGATTTTTTTTGAAATGTAAGGAAAACTTTCAAAATCGTTGCCATTTATTTTTTAATGGTCAGAACATTTTTTTATGTCAAGAATAGTTTTTGTAGATGAATTCACATTTTTAATATATCATCAATATTTTCACTAGATGTGGAAACACTTGTTTAAACAGCATGAAGATATGTGCAGATACTGCATCATTGTTATTTGTTTATAAAAAAATGTATTTCCATGCCTCCATTTAACCACAGAATAAGATTTCTGAATGGCCCAAGGTTGAGTAATGAAGTTGGGTTGTCCTATTGAGTTTCATCTGGTTTAAGTAAAACATAACAAAGAAACACGTGGTGACATGGCTCAGTAACGGCCGACTTTTCAATCTGAGCTATCGTAGTTGTATCAGAAGGAACCTGGCTTACTGGAATGCTCCCCTTCAGTCACCCCCACCAGCCGCCTCATGCTATCCAATCCTTCATGAACTATTTTTTTAAAATAGTATGAAATGTTTTTTACATTTCATTAACACTTTTTAATTTTTTCATGAATAATATTTAAATTGTGAAAAATTATTGTTAAATGGTAAGGACACCTTTGAAAATGTCATTAATCTTTTATAATCTATGAATTTTTTTACATGTTTTCAACATTTGATTAACCTTCTTTCAAAAATATAAGGAACACTATTGAAAATTGTCATCATTTCTTATTGAATGGTATGATCATGTTTTAATCTTGAGATTTTTTTGTAGTTTAATAAAAAAATTAAATCACGAACATTCTCATTAGATGTGGAAACACTTATTTAAACTAAGTGAACAAATGTGTACATACACATTGGACATTTTTTGTAAAAATTTCTAAATAGGGTGTCTTACATTTCTAAAATTTGTCATATTATATTAAAAATGTTCATTGTGTATATAAAAAATATTCATCATGTTTTCTAAAAGTGTTCGTCATGTAATAGAGTTGTATTATATAAATCAAAGCACTGTTTCCCATATAAAAATCATACCAAAGTTTTATTATCAATGAACTCTATAAGGTTTTCATTCAAAAAATGAATATGTGTGTAATTATACTTAATTTCCTATCGGGTTCTATTTCTAGGCGACCTGCATATTTGAGTGTGCTCTATATCAGCATATTGCATATGTACATGTTATATCTATTTGTTAAGGGAGTGCTTTCTCATAAATCAGTTTTTTGCAGCCCAAAGCGCCAACTTTTGAACATCCTATGGGACCTTCCCATGCAAATTTACATTTGAACCAAAACGTCTAATGGAATTTTCAATTTCATAAACTATGGATTTTTTTCTCTCCCCCAGTTTTGTTGACGACACACTCCAAAATTTCATACTCGGCAAAGGCACTATTTACCGAGGGCCATCTGGTCACACACGGCAAAGTTTTGCCACGTGGCACATTCGGCGGCAACTAGGCATGGTCACAGTTGCAACTCTTTGCCGAGAGTGGCTCTCGGCAAAGATTTAGTCCCACCTCGCCTACCGACTAATAAAAAGACATGTTTACATAGTTCAATAGTCCACGGCATTAAGCTTCGGTCTTCATTAGTAAACTTGAGTTCAGTTGTACCCTAACATTAAGCATTTTAGGGAACTCCGAATATCTATCCGATTATTGGCAAGATGAGATATATCTGTTTTCTTTTTCAGGTATTTTTTGTTTCCAACTATTAGTGCATACTAGAAGCATACTGCATTCAACTCTGAATAACTGCAGCAAGTGTGGATGATGAGTTCAGTGACACTAAAACCCTGACATTTAGCACTTTCAGTCAATAGCTGCAACCGCACAAGAAGTAGAGTATGAAATAGATAGCCAAGAATATGTGTAATATTGTATAGTACAGGTATAGAGTTTCATTGCTAATGGGTTTCAGTGACACAGAGCAGCAAAAAATAAACTTGAGGTCAGTTGTACCCTAACTTCAGTTTCAATTTCAATGGCAAATTGCAGTAAGTAGAGAACTCTGGATATGTGATATAGAGAAGCAAGATTAGGTATCTGTTTTCCTTGTTTTCATTCAGCTATTGTTTGTTTCCACAAATATATTGTTAGCAATGTGCTGCCCTACAAACATTACTAGTACAAACATTAGTCTCTGCTGAGTTTAAACTCTAAATAATTGCAGCAAATGCAAATGATGAGTTCAGTGACTAGGATAGGCAGTAGAGAATCAGCTTCACTGACACAAGCCTGGCATTTAGCATTTTCAATCTGTCTGAATGTTCAGACTTTTAGTACAGACTTGAAAGAGGCGCATACTTGTCTTGATGGTCGGGCGAACCCTCGAACAAGACAAAGAAGCAAGATTTTTTATTTGGAACCCCGGTTTCATACCTTTAGGAAATTCGGTGAAACCAGATGCAAAATACTTGAACAATAAGCGAGGTTCGAAGCCAGATGCAGAGAAAAATAAGGGGGGAAACAAACTCGAAGAGATTTGTTCAAGAAGAAGCAGATGCTTACTCATGACTCCGCAATGGTAGTAGGGTCCCTCCTTCTTCACCATGACTCCGCAATTGTCACCGCTGACCCATTTTCGCCCTGGCGGCCGGTCTGCCATGATTTTTCAAACATAATTCAAACAAAATACAAACATTTTATATAGTTTCACAAAAAAATATCATAGTTCACAAGAAAAATAAATATATCATAGTTTACTAGCCAAATAAAAAGTTAACTATCTAAAATAAAGTTTAAACAAGATATATCTATTGGTTGCCAACATGAGCCCACATATGCTCAACCAAATCATTTGCAGTTGAATGTGAGTTTCCCGATCACGCATTTGATGATGAAATTGGCTGAACTATGCAAACATTGCCGCTCCTCCATGCTTAGGCAAAACATTGTCACCTTGAAAATGAATCCCTTGGTCATAGATACATTCGGGGTGCTCATCATCTACATTCATATTGTGCATGATCACACAAGCAATCATCATCTCCCACAACTTCTTGGTGCTCCAATTGGAGGATGGTTGTCTTTATTACAGGAGATGCATCTAAGTGGGGCAGATCCAAGGAATGCACGGCGCCATCGTCCAGCCTCTCCACGCCAGCATGATGGGTAGGCATTGTAGCAAATAATTGTTGTACATGACGTATGGCAAATGTCTAACATGTTCAGCATTTTACAACAGATATCACCTGGCAGGCAGGACCAGTGGGCGTGTAGATAATGGAACATTTTGTAAAAAATGCAAGTACCATCTTTTATAATCATGACCATTTATTGTTCACTAGTAAGAAATTTTTTTAAATGTCATGATTTTTTTACAAATGAATACTTATTTTAATACATCATGAAGGGTTTCATTAGTTGTGGAAACACGTGTTCAAATTGCATGAACAAATGTGCAGATGCACATTGGACATTTTTACTAAAAAGTCTAAGTAGTTTTTGTTACATTACTAAAAGTGGTCATATTATAATAAAAAATGTTCATTGTGCATATGAAAATGATCATCATGCTTTTAGAAAGTGTTCATCGTGTAATATAAAAATCTGTTGGTGCCCCATGTGCTTTCCACATCATCAAATAAGCATGGACAATGTTGTTGGATAAAAGCATTTGGGTGTTGTATGACCCAATGAGGAAATTTGTTACAAAGCAAAAGATGACATCTTGATCAAGCAAGGCAAGTGCAAATGCTGGTGCCTAACGTGGTGCTTCTAGGGCAAGGAAAAACAAGCATAATGGCTAATTAACAACACATGCGGTGCTACATCCTACTCGCGTCAACCTAACAAAGACTATTCCTCAATCTCAAATGCTGATTTTTTTGACTTAGAAGGCTAAGAGCGGTTTGAATGCGAAGCTAAAGAAGAAGATAAGTAAATAAGTCAAAGTAAAGAGCATTCATGATGTGAATGGTTCTAGTAGTAACAATGATGTTTTTGACCTTAATTTAATGATTTTGATAAATATCATGTCGATAATCCTTTCTAGAGTAGTCGAGTTTAGGCTTCAAATGGCGACAAACACGGTATGCATCACTATTATGTGTTTACTAAGAAATGTATTTTCGCGTCTCAATTTAAGCTCAGATTAATATTTTTGAATGGATCTAGGTCAAGCAATGAAAGTGGGTTTTTCGATAGGGTTTCATCTGGTCAAAGAAATATGTTAGGAAGGAACAAGTGCTGACATGGGCTAGCAGCCATTATAAAGGTCCGCTACTCAAGCAGATCCATCGGGGATCTATCAGAAGAAACCTGGCTCCCCATCACTTTCGCCCATCGTATCATGCCATCCCATCTTTCATGAACATTTTTTAAAAACTAGGGGGAATTTTTTTACATTTCATTAGAACTTCTATAAATTGTCCTGAATAATTTTAAAATTGTGAAAATTTATTGTTAAATGGTAAGTATGTCTTTTAAAATGTAATGAAGCTTGTATAAATCCATGAACATTTTTTATTTGTTATCAACATTTGATGAACTTTTTAAAAATGTAAGGAACACTTTTAAAATCGTTGCCATTTATTTTTTAATGGCCAAAACATTTCTTTTATGTCAAGAATAGTTTTTCTAGATGAATTCACATTTTTAATACGTCATCAATATTTTCATTAGATGTGGAAACACTTGTTTAAACTCCATGAAGATATGTGCAGATACTGCATCGTTGTTATGTGTTTATAAAGAAATGTATTTCCATGCCTCCATTTAACCACAGAATAAGATTTCTGAATGGCCTAAGGTTGAGTAATGAAGTTGGGTTGTCCGATTGAGTTTCATCTGGTTTAAATAAGACATAACAAAGAAACACGTGGTGACATGGCTCAGTAACGGCCGACTTTTCAATCTGATCTATCGTAGTTCTATCAGAAGGAACCTGGCTTACTGGAATGCTCCCCTTCAGTCACCCCCACCAGCCGCATCATGCTATCCAATCCTTCATGAACAATTTTTTTAAAATCGTATGCAATGTTTTTTACATTTCAGTAACACTTTTTAAATTTTTCATGAATAATAGTTAAATTGTGAAAAATTTATCGGTAAATGGTAAGAACACCTTTGAAAATGTCATTAAGCTTTTATAATCTATGAACATTTTTACATGTTTTCAACATTTGATTAACCTTCTTTCAAAAATATAAGGAACACTTTTGAAAATTGTGATCATTTCTTATTGAATGGTATGATCATGTTTTAATCTTGAGACATTTTTGTAGTTTAATAAAAAAAAATTAAATCACAAACATTCTCATTAGATGTGGAAACACTTATTTAAACTAAGTGAACAAATGTGTAGATACACATTGGACATTTTTTGTAAAAATTTCTAAATAGGTGTCTTACATTTCTAATTTTTTTCATATTATATTAAATATGTGCGTTGTGTATATAAAAAATAATCATCATGTTCTCTTAAAGTGTTCGTCGTGTAATAGAGTTGTATTATATAAATCAAAGCACTGTTTCCCATATAAAAATCATACCAAAGTTTTATTATCAATGGACTCTATAATGTTTTCATTCAAAAAATGAATATGTATGTAATTATACTTAATTTCCTATCGGGTTCTATTTCTAGGTGACCTGCATATTTGAGTGTGCTCTATATCAGCATATTGCATATGTACATGTTATATCTATTTGTTAAGGGAGTGCTTTATCATTAATCAGTTTTTTATTGCCTAAAACGCCAACTTTAGAACATCCTATGGGACCTTCCCATGCTAATTTACATTTGAACCAAAACATCTAATGGAATTTTCAGTTTCATACACTATGGATTTTTTTCTCTCCCCCAGTTTTGTTGACGACACACTCCAAAAATCATCAAAACACTTATTTAACTTTGATGTCACTGATTGATTTTCGTTTGCCGCGTCATTCATTAATTATTAACATGATCTCAAGTGCACAGTAGTGTTGATCTTAACTACGCAGTGTTGACCATTATTTTACAACAATAAACTTTTATGAAATTGTGAATTAAGTTACAGTACGTAAATTCTGTAATAAATAAATTGAGGATGCCATTCTACTTTATTTCAGTTTTGATGGAGAACCCACAGAATAAATATGAAGTTGAACTTGTCGTTTATTTATGTTATTCATGACACCATCGCACTGATTTAGGACATCCGAACCATACTCACAGATTATTTTAATACTGGACCTGTTTATTTCTCCAATGTTTTGGTTGTAAGAGTGAATTGTGAACTGATAGGTCCTACGAACTGGTGGATTGGCCTGTATAGGGTATCTACGTTTTGCGGTCTATCTTCTCTTTTGTTAGAATTCTAATCGGAAACCAATACCATCTCCCCTTTTTTCCACGTACAACACACCTGAGGATTAATTTCCATGCTCACTATTTTCCCTTGTTTATCTATTTATTGTATCCTTAGAATGGATATCAAACAACACATTAGTAGTGCATTTGTGCTATACTTCGATTATGCCCAACTTTTCATCTCTCTCTTATGAAATAATTAGGTTCCCCGAGCAAAAAAACAAACCTTTTTTATGAGTGAATTCATGCACTTCAGGCTAGGGTAGTACTCTTTGTACTTATATGCCATGCCATGCAAGGGATGCTTGTATACTAACTTTATCTATATTCAATTAGTCTTATATCCATCATATTTCCAATGTGAGCCGTCCATTGCATTTTATATGAAGTTTCGAGTTCTATGGTTGTGTAATTCCATTCATGCTTAGGATGTTTATCATAACCTGAATTGCTCTTATATCCCTCATATTTTGGCACGCCCCCATATTTTGCTAGAGTAGTGTTTGAAAGTCTGCATTCTCAGTGCAAGGGATAGTTGTATTTTTACCACCAACCTGCCGCATCCTCCCCAGGATTGCACCACTACCTCCCTGGCCCTTCTTGCCCGGCCGCTCTATCAAGCCACGCTCGACCGCTACGGGAACCAAACCGATGGATCGATCTACCTCCATTCTTCATTGTGTCCATTACCTCCATATTGTCTGAACTAATTTCGAATCTATTATTTATTTTTATTTTTCCGGGCTGATTTCAAATCTATTGGTGCACCCCCATGGTCTAAGCAAGCTTCAACCAAAATCACAACTCTCAAACTGTAAGTGAAGGACATAAAGAGATTTCCACAGACGGAGACCAGCACGTAGTACCTCGCAGGAGAGGAGAGGACCAGTAGTGGGCTTGCCTGCCTGCAAATCGCGGAGGACGGAGGTCAAACCAGCATGCAGCCGAGGAAGGAACACATGCGACGCCTGATCTGCTAACAGAAATGGAAACGACCGGCTACTCTAAGCCGATCGGTCCATCGGAGATCACAAGGAAATACCCTGCTACTGCTGGAACGCCTGCTCTCTTCCCCCCTTCAGCCCCCCCACCGTGCTATTTGGATCAGATCTCGTAATTCTCCATTAATTCACGTGCTTGCAGCGCGCTCTCCCCCTCCTTCTCCCACTTGCAGTGCCACCTCTCCAATCCTCCTACCCTGCCCCCTCCCTCCCTCGAAGTCGTGCTCCACTAGTAAGGAAGATCCCATACTTGCACCAGATATGGGGAAATATGTTTGGACGCTAAGTTTCTGTTTTTATCCCTTTTTTTAGAAAGGAAGTGCGTAGAGTATTCCTGTGAATTTGTTTATACGCTTCAAACCCCTCTTTATTGATCAGTGATAAGGGTTAAATCCTTTACAATCATAGGGATCAAAGAAATAGGTCCTCATCCATCCAAACCCAACTAGCTAGGGGTACTAGTACTAGGACTAGCAAGTTCATACACTCATACCAGTACTATTTGTATCACGAGGTGTGTGCTCAAATAACCCATGAGAAAAATCACTACTTCATGAACTACACTAATAGCAAGTTTTGCTAATTCATGCCCTACATAATATCATGCTATCCAATCCTTTATGAACATTTTTTTAAAACTATGCAAAATAGTTTTTACATTTCATAAACACTATTAGAAATTTCATAAATAATTTTTAAATTGTGAAAAATTATTATTAAATGGTAAGAATGCATTTTCAAATGTCATGAAGCTTTTATAAATCTATGAACAATTTTTTAATGTTATGAACATTTGAAGAATAGTTTTTCGAAAATATAAGGAACACTTTTTCAAATTATCACCATTTATTGTTGAATGGTAATAACATTTTTTAAGAAGGCATCAACTTTTTTTAAATGAATTTATATTCTTTAATATATCATGAACATTTTCATTAGATGTGGGTAAACTTGTTTAAACCGTGTGAACAAATGTGTAGATATACGTTGGACATTTTAAGTAAGAAAATCTAAATTGTTTTTGTTAAAACTCTAAAAGTGATGGTGTTACATTTTGAAATGTTCATTGTTCATATGAAAAAATGTGCATCATGTTTTCTAAAAGTTTTTTGTAATATAATAACCAGTTAGTGCTCCAAGTGATTTCTACATGGTCGAAAAAGCATGGACCGTCTTCTAGGATAATGTCAATAGGTTGTTGAATGACCAGTTGAGGAAATTAGTTATAACTAAGGAGATGATATCAGGATCGAGGAAGGAAAGTGCAACTCCTGGTGCAAAACTTGCTGCTTCTAGGACAAGGAAAAATAAGCAAAATGTCTAATCAGGAACATCTACTATCTAACCTCCTACGTGCATCATCCTAACCAAGACCATTTCTAAGGCTCAAATGCTGAAAAACTTGATTGAAAAGGCAAAAACCGAACAAGATGAGAAGTAAAACAGTCAAAGTAAAGAGTGTTCATGAAGAAAATGTCTCTGGTAGTAACAAAGATTTCAAAATTAAAAGGACCACCCATAAAGTTATATTGTTGTTCATCATTCATTTAATGATTTTTATAAGGATCATTCTAGATATCTTTTCGAGATAATCAAGTTTAGGATTCAGATTGTGACAAATACGATAAGTGTCATTATTATGTGTTTATTAATAAATGTATGTCCATGTCTCCACTTAAATTTATAATAAGATTTCTCAATAGCTCAAGGTAGAGCAATGAATTTTCATTTTATAATTGGGTTCCATATGGTTTAAGAAAGACGCGAGGGAGGAGCATGTGCTAACATGGGTCAGCAACCATTGGTAACAGTCGGCTATTCAAACCGATCCATCGGATATTTATCAGAAGGGACCTCGCAAGCTGGAATGCTCTGCTTCAGTTCCTCCTCCTACATCATGCTATCCAATCCATTTAAACAATTTTATTCAAACTGTGTGAAATGTTGTTTATATTTCATGAATACTTTTAAAAAATTGACATGAATAATTTTTAATTAGTGAAAATTTGTTGTTAAATGGCAAGAACGTCTTTTAAAATTTGATGAAGCTTTTATAATCTATGAGCATTTTTTATACGTTATAAACATTTGATGGACATTTTTACAAAAAATGGATGGAACACTTCATAAAATTCTGACCATTTAATGTTGAATGGAAAATATATTTTCTTTAAATGTCACGAATGTTTTTTCTAAATGACTCACATTCTTCAATATATCATGAACATTTTTGTTGGCTGTGGAAAGACTGGTTTAAAGTGCATGAACAAATGTATAGTAATGCTAATTGTTTTTGTTACATTTTGGTAAAGAAAATCAAAATTGTTTTTGCTACATTTCTAAAAGTGGTAACATTGTATTCAAAAATGTCCATTGTGTGTATCAAATATGTCCTTCATTTTAAAAAAATATCACCATGTAATATGAAAATCAGTTGGTTAAAAACATATAAATAACGCTTGAAGCTCTTGAGGTAGACAACAATGTGAAAACTTGATGGTAGGGTTCACCATTTCCTCTACAACAGAGGTGAAATAGTAGACAAAGGCAATGGCAAATTAGTCTGAATGCCGATGAAGACATTGATTGATGATGACCATGATATGTCGTTCTTGACCTGCCATTTGTAGTGAATATTTCTAGCATTTTATACCTTGTATGTCTTTCTATCTTCTATTTCCATTGAGAACATGAATTTGTGGTAATTGGAATATTAGTTTCGGGCTGGCCATCCAAGAGGCATTGCTTATGTTGTAACTGGATAGGTTTGAAAGGAATTCTTTCGTAATTCATAACTATGCTTTTGATGGGTGGAGAGCCAATGTTAAGTCCATGTGGGAGCTTCCCCGTGAATGCTTTGTATGCTAATTGTTTCTTATTTAAGGTCGGTGCTTGATGAGTTTTCTTCGTGAGTTTTTACGGAGAGTCGGAGACAAATTTCTAGAGATTGTAAATCAAATAGTAGCATTGTTGTGTTTGTCCATTCCATCCAGATGCCAAGGCATGTGCATGCTTGATTGTTCGGAATTCTGGTGCCAATTTCCTCTCCATTTGTTTGTGTTGTACAAATGGATGCCTAAGCCTTTCTACTAAATTAGTTAGGTATATATGAGAAATGATGTTCTACCATGCTCAGGATATCCCATGCATGTATCCACCAGCCATTGTTACTTTGAGGTTCGTGCAACAAATTTTGTTTTCTTTATAATAAACTCATGTAACTGCAATTTAGCGCCATGTGCATTGTGTGCTAGGGAAGTGTTTGAACTCTGTGTAGTTATTATTTAACTATGCTGGCAGAATTCTGCTTGTAAAGAAAAGTTTATCTCCAACTGGTTGATGATTTTAGGTAACATCTTATTTCCTCATCCAATCTGACCCTCCAATGGCTCAGTAGCAGCGTCTTCCATCGATCTATCCTACAACATCGAAGCGGAGGAACCCACCTCTCTGTCTCTTATCCTTCTTCCTCCAGTAAAGACACATCTCTTTTGATACCTTACGTTGGTAAGGACCCCACACTGCTTGTATTTTGTTCAACAATATATGCTTGATAATTTATGTGAAATTCTTGGAGAAATGATTAGTTTGTGGATAATTCTTGGAGAAATATATTAGGAGTGCCGATGATTGCAAGTATATATAGTTGAACCTGAATTTTCTTCCCTTGATTAAGACATATTTTTTGTTTTGGGATTTTGATGTACACATATTTTTCCATACCAAGTAATATTATAGAAAATACAGTGAATGTATAAAATGGTAAATTTCTACATGATCAACTCTATATTTATCTATGTATTAATTATCAAAGTTTTATAGTATTAGTTCAAGCATCCTTCTTAATCTCTGCATTTATATTGCTTTGCCAATATAGAGATATTAAACACCAAAGAAAGAACACCTTCATATGATGCTTTCTTTGAATTGTTGTAGATTCAGTACAGAATTAAATATGAATATTGATGGTTTATGTGGAGAATATGAGAGCATAATATATTAGGATAGTGTCCTGTGTAAATATAGATCCAGTGATTTTACGGTTGTATCTATTTATGTTATGTTCCGATATTTTAAACTCGCCTTCTATGTGCCCCTCATGTTTTAGCATGTTCTGTGTCCTATAGTGCGCAGGGCGATAATTTTAGTTTTGCGTGGTTATAATATAATCCCAGTCTTGCTAACTTGGCATGGTTATTTATAATAAGCTCTTGTAACTGCGATTTGGCGCTGTGTGCATAGCATGCTAGGGCTGTATTTGAACTCTCTGCAGTTATTAGTTAATTAAGTTTGCAGAATTCTATTTGTAAAAAAAATCTTATACTGCAACCGATTGATGATTTT
Source organism: Triticum urartu (assembly GCF_003073215.2). Lineage (NCBI taxonomy): Eukaryota > Viridiplantae > Streptophyta > Magnoliopsida > Poales > Poaceae > Triticum > Triticum urartu. Next base: position 11,894,802 of record NC_053022.1, on the reverse strand, counting down.
AGCTAAAAAAATATGTCCTCATCCAGTCTGACCCTCAATTGGCTCGATTGCAGCGCCTTGCATCGATCTATATCCTACAACAACGAAGCGGAGGGATTCAATTCTCTGCCTATCCTTCTTCCTCTAGTAAAGACCTGTCTCTTTTGATACCTTATGTTGGTAAGGACCCCAAGACTGCTTGTATTTTATTCAATTGTATTTGCTTGCTTATTTATCTAAAATTCGGTTTTATTTTTTTCACGCCACTTTGGAATTTGGTTAGGGATTCAATCGGATTGCTATTTGGCCTATAAATATATTTTCACATTAAGGTCTTTATGGACTCTACTTGGAGTTTGTATTAATATTAATTTTCTAGCTTCCATTTTGTTTTGATTTTTGATGTTTTTAAAGAGAGTAGAATTATTTGGCCTCCTTATTAATTTGATGTTTTATAATTTTATTTTTAATTAATTGATTTAAGGGTTTTATGTCGACTTTAAACAAAACCAAATTGCTAACATTGTATACTTATTATTTTGATTTTGTTTGTACAATAGAGTTGTATTCTATAAATCAAACCACTATTTCCCATATAAAAATCATACCAAAGTTTTATTATCAGTGGATTCTATAAGGTTTTCATTCAAAAAATGAATATGTGTGTAATTATGCTTAATTTCCTATCAGGTTCTATTTCTAGGCGACCTGCATATTTGAGTGTGCTTTTATCAGCATATTCCATATGTACATGTTATATCTATTGTTAAGGGAGTGCTTTATCAGAAATCTGTTTTTACAGCCTAAAGCGCCAACTTTAGAACATCCTCTGGGACCTGCCCATGCAAATTTACATTTGAACGTAAACGTCTAATGGAATTTTCAATTTAATACACTATGGATTTGTTTTCTCTCCCTTGTTTTGTTAACGACACACTCTATAAATCATCAAAACGCTTATCTAACTTCGATGTCGCTTATTATTTTCTATCTGCCCCGTTATTCATTAATTATTAACACGATCTCAAGTGAACAGTAGTGTTGATCTTAACTATGCAGTGTTGACCATTATTTTACAACAATAAACTTTTATGAAATTGTGAATTAAGTTACAGTACGTAAATTCTGTAATAAATAAATTGAGGATGCCATTATACTTTATTTCAGTTTTGATGGAGAACCCACAGAGTAAATATGAAGTTTAACTTGCCGTTAATTTATGCTCATCGTGACACCATCACACGGATTCAGGACATCCGAACCATACTCACATATTTTTTAATACTGAACCTATTTATTTCTCCAATTTTTTCGTTGTTAGAGTGAACTGTGAACCGATAGGTCCTGCTAAGTGGTGGTTTGGCCTGTATAGGGTATCAACATTTTGCGGTTTGTCTTCTCTTTTGTTAGAATTCTAACGGGAAACCAATTCCATCTCCCCTTTTTTCCACGTACAACACACATGAGGATTAATTTCCATGTTCACTATTTTGCCTCGTTTATCTATTTATTGTATCCTTCGAATGGATATCAAACAACACATCAGTAGTGTATTTGTGCTATACTTCTATTATGCCTAACTTTTCATCCCTTGCTTATGAAATAATTAGGTTCCCCAGAGCAAAATAGCTACCCTGTTTTATGAGAGAAATCATGCACTTCAGGCTAGGGTATTATCTATATTCAATTAGTCTTATATCCATCATATTTCCAATGTGAGCCGTCCATTGCGTTTTATATGAATTTTGAGTTATATGGTTATGTAATTCCAGTCATGCTTAGGATGTTTATCATAAGCTGAATTGCTCTTATATACCTCATATTTTGGCATGTCCCCCATATTTTGATAGAGCAGTGTTTGAAAGTCTGCATTCTTAGTGCAAGGGATGGTTGTATTTTGGCTGCCGACCCTCTGCATCCTTCCCCCGCTTGCACCACTACCTTCCTGGCCCTTTTTGCTCTGCCACTCCATCAAGCCACGCTCGACTGGTACGGGAAGCAAACCGATGGATCCTTCTGCCGCCATTCTTCATTGTGTCCATTACCTCCATATTGTCTAAACTAATTTTGAATCTATTATTTATTTTTATTTTTGTGGGCTAATTTCAAATCTATTATTGCACCCCCATGGTCTAAGCAAGCTTCAACCAAAATCTAAACTCTCAAACAATAAGCGAATGACAAAATGAGATTTATGCGGACGGAGACAAGAACATTAGTACCTCGCAGGAGAGGAGAGGACCAGCAGTGGACCTGCCTACCTGCAGATCACGGAGGAGGGAGGTCAAACCTGCATGCAGCCGAGGAAGGAACACGTGCGATACCTGATCTGCTGACGGAATTGGTAACAGCCGGCTACTCTAAGTCGATCGGTCCATCGGAGATCACAAGGAAATACCATGTTGCTGCTAGAACGCATGCTCTCTTCCCTCCCCCCTTTCATTCCTCCCCCGCCCCGTACCCTTTGGATCGGATCTCGTAATCCTCCATTAATTCGCATGCTTGCAGCGCACCCTCCCCTTCCTTCTCCGATCCTCCTACCCTGGCCCCTCTCTCCCTCGAAGCGATGCTCCACAAGTAAGGAAGATCCCGTGCTTGCACCAGTTATGGTGAAATATGTTTGTATGCTAAGTTTTTGTTTTTATTCCTTTTTTAAGAAATTAAGTGCATAGAGTATTCCTGTGATTTTATTTTACACTTCAAACCCCTCTTTATTGATCAGTGATAAGGGTCAAATCCTTTACAATCATAGGGATCAAAGAAGTAGGTGCCTCGTCCATCCAAACAAAACTAGCTATAGGTACTAGTACTAGGACTAGCAAGTTCATGCAGTCATACTAGTACTATTTGTATCACGAGGTGTGTGCTCAAATAACCCATGAGGAAAATCACTAGTTCATGCACTACACTAATTGCAAGTTTTGCTAATTCATGCCGTACATAATATCATGCTATCCAATCCTTCATGAACATTTTTTTCAAAGCTATTCGATACATTTCATAAACACTTTCAAAAAATTCATGAATATTTTTAAATTGTGAAAAAATATTATTAAATGGTAAGAATGTATTTTCAAATGTCATGAAGCTTTTATAAATCTATGAACAATTTTTATATGTTATGAACATTTGGTGAATACTTTTTCAAAAATGTAAGGAACACTTTTACAAATTACCACCATTTATTGTTGAATTGTAAGAACATTTTTTAAGAAGGGGTGAACTTTTTATAAAATGAATTCACATTCTTTAATATATCATGAACATTTTCATTAGATGTGGAAAAACTTGTTTAAACTGCATGAACAAATGTGTAGATATACGTTGGACATTTTAAGTAAAAGAATCTAAATAGTTTTTGTTAAACTTCTAAAAGTGATCGTGTAATATAATAATCAGTTAGTGCTCCAAGTGATTTCTAAATGGTCGAAAAAGCATGGACTGTCTTCTAGGATAATATCAGTAGGTTGTTGTATGACCAGTTGAGGAAATTAGTTATAAATAAGGAGATGACATCTGGATCAAGCAAGGCAAGTGCAACTCCTGGTGCCCAACCTGCTGCTTCTAGGGCAAGGAAAAATAAGCAAAATGTCTAATCGGGGACATCTACTGTGTAACCTCCTACATGCATCAGCCTAACCAAGACCATTTCTAAGGCTCAAATGCTGAAAAACTTGATTGAAAAGGCAAAGAGCGGTTTGACTGAGAAGCCGAAGAAGATGAGAAGTAAAACAGTTGAAGTAAAGAGCGTTCATGAAGAGAATGGCTCTTGTAGTAACAAACATTTCATAATGAAGAGGACCACCCATAACGTTATATTGTTGTTGATCTTTCATTTAATGATTTTTATAAGGATCATTTCAAGATATCTTTTCAGAATAATCAAGTTTAGGCTTCACTAGTTCACAACAACACAAGCTACAGAATACACCAAACAGTAGCAGTGGCACATACACCTTGTCAGTCTTCACCTTTCTTAGCTCCTACACCTTGCAAAGCTCTCCATCTGGGTTGCTAACATCATCTTGTCCTCCATCACTTCCAGGAGGAAATCAATTCTGACAATTGTTTATCAAACTGAAGAAGTAAAAGAATTTCGTCAATATTCAAAATGTTGAAAAAAGCTTTAAATCAATGTACCTCAGTTGCATAAGGGTGATATGTATACACGTGATCTTCTAATAAGCACCTTAATTTGTCTGAATTAAACACCTAACCAGCCAATGCATGAGTAAGGAAAATTTTAGAATACGCAAATTGCTATGATAGAGATGGTCAAAATCATGTGGAATGGGGTACGACTGAGAGGGCTTGTTTGTTCACCAACCTCACTGATTTGTTCGTCCAACTTGTCATTTATTCTTCCCATTTTCGAACCCTATCCATCCCACGCTATGGCCATGTTTGAGCAGTTAATAATTCCGGTGATGTCGGGATGGTTATTTATAACAAATTTATGTATCTGCAAATGTTATTATATGTTTCATATTTCCGCGCGCCACCTATTGCTTCCAAAGTTAGTGGCCGTTGTTGGCAACAATCTAGCCGGCAATTTGACTTGTCGTGATGCGAGCAGATGATTCAGGAGCGGATCATCAACAAGTCAAGATCAGAGAAGCACGGAAGACGGAGTGTCAAGATTAAGGGGAGATTGTTAGCAGTAATCTTGTCTAGTAGTAGACT